>NW_015171557.1:276735-303116 GCF_001447785.1 Gekko japonicus
GGCCCCTCATGAGGCTCGGCAGTGGAGCTGCAAGGCCGGCGGCAGCGGCCAGGACCGTTGGTGTGTGTGTGTGTGGCCTTATGACACACTTCCGGTGATGTCAGGGGGTGGGCATATGCTAATGAGTTATGCTAATGAGTCCCCCTAGCTCTTTTTCTACGAAATGACCCCTGGTTTTGCCTATATTGTCTGCCATATGCAAATTGTAGAAGGGGCTCGTGCAGCTATACATTCTGAACTTCTGCAAAGATTATCTTGTGTGCAAATGACCACAGCAGATGGAAATGTGAGAAGTGGATTAGTCAAGCAGGAGTGAGATATCTGACATGGCTAAACCTTTTCTGCTTTATAGGAGACATTAATTTGGACCCAGAGCACCATAGCTGTGGCCAATAGCATGCCTGGCCTCCCATGATAAAGGGAAGTGTAAAGTTCTTAACAAGATCTGCTCTTGCATGAGTTATTTGACTACAGCTTTTGCAGAATAAAGGGCTTCACGGATGGCGATGCACGTTAACAGACGCCTCTTTGATTCTTAACCATGGCGAGACTAATACGAGCCATAATACGGATCTAATATGAGCCATAAAGAGCCTCTTCTTTTCTTCTACTTTGTAGTGCTCTATCCAGAACAGGAAGGTTTCCAACTTCTGGGAAGACCCCGCCCAGTTTCTGTTGCAAACAGGGCATTTGACCTTTCAAAAAAGGAGTAGGGGGAGATTGGGATGTTAAAAGAGCCCTGGGACATGTTGAGCGAAATGGCCCCTGTGGGGGCTGGCCACTCCGCAGGGTCTACCTGACTTGGGCATGGGATACAGTGACAACGGTCATCTAACAGGTCTGTTCCTGTCGCCATCATTGCCGCAGCCCAGGTCTGAGTTCGGTAGCCCTGCGGCGGTAGCAACGCCACAGAGGCCAGTGGTCCTTCAGAGCAGCAGCTTGCCATGAACTTTCCCCGTAGGTTAGAGACCCAGTTCAGCCCCTGAAGTTCAGGGGTGCTGTTGGTCATAGATGGATGCATAGGGGGCGGAGGACCTTGGAGGAACAATGCACAGAGGGATGTGGGATGGCTGTCCACAGCAAGTACAGAGGAAGACAGGGAAAGTCAAGGAATAACCACTTTTGCATGGGACTGTTACAGCCAAATGGAACCACTACTGTGGAAAGTGGCTTTGGTGTAAATGCACCACCAATTTGGACTGAATCCTGCATCTAAATTTACACAAAAACATACTAACTGTTGATCAGGGTCTTGTCCCCTTTCATTTGTTTTATCTTACTTCGTTTGTACCCCATTTTTTCCTTCTCAATAGGGGCCCAAAGCACCTTACAACATTCTCTCTGTCTCTATTTTGTCCTCACAACAACCCTGTGAGGTAGGTTAGGCTGAGAAAGTGGCTCATTTGCCATACTACACAGGGGATTTTTTTTTACTTACCCAAAGAACTCCTTTTAACAAGTCAGAGCCCTTGTGATTAGAAGATATGACTAGTTAAAGATATTTGATATTTCCCTTTTGCCAAAGAGCACACTTTCACCTGCTGCTTGATCTACGGCCAAAGGAGATGGCAGCTGATTTTCTTGACCATTCAGTTCTTTTGCTAGATATTAATTAAATAGATGCACTTATGATCAGCCTGTTTTCATAGTGCTTTTCTGCATTCTCATTTTCCTTGCTTGTGTTTTCCTGTTGCTTCGGGGGGGGTGTTCTGCCCCACATGTGTTTTGCTCCCTCTAGTGGTCGATTCTCTATTACATGGTGTTATGTCTGGCATAAAAACCTCCTGTTCAAATCTGCAGGGAGATCTGCTGGACATAAAGCAGTGTAATATCGAATCATCCATTCAAGGGAGCAGAAGATGTGTGGAACAGGAAACCCCCAACCCTCCCCCCAAAGCAACAGGAACAATCAAGCAAGGATAATGAGAATGTGGAAAAGCCCACAGTCTTGTTAGCTAGTTGATTATATTGATGATCTGAAATCCAGCATCAAACAATCTTATAAAACTCGGAAACTCAGAGCTCACGAGTGTATTACGCATCATTTTGATGAAAAATTGGAATGGTACAGAGCACCACCCACCCACCCACCCTGATAGTACCCATCTGGATCATATAAATCTCTGTATATGGGGTAGTAACTGGCAATGCTTCCTCTAAGCTGTGGAGTCTTGTGAGTAAAAATTCTACTTGGTGAGCTCCTAGCATTAAAGTTGTGAGCGAGTGATTTGGCTACTGCATAAATTAGTTGGCTCTGAAGCCATCCCTTCCTGAGCTAAGACAAAAATGTGTGAGCCGGAGGCTAAAAAACTGTGAGCTAGCTCACACTGACTCAGTTTAGAGGGAACACTGGTAGTAACTGGTATCCCATTTCTCATGGCTGAAGCCAAATGGACAATTTGGCCCTTTAAGTTGACGGGTAATAAGCTTCGGAAAGCATGGCTTTCCGAGTGGTGGGGCGATTGTGACAGACAGCGGTTAGCATTTCCCTTTTAACACAGCAAAGATTAAACCCAGGTCTCTTACATGGTGCTTTCAATTTTTCTCATCGCTGTGCACTTTTATATTCTAACCGTAGCCTCAAGGATGATGCCAGCCTTGTTCTGTGATTTGTCCCCTTTTCCTCCTCCAGATGTCCAAATGGATTCTTCGGACAGAGATGTTTGGAGAAACTGCCTTTGCGATTGTACATGCCAGATCCTAAGCAAAGTATGTTTGAAGATTAAAAATTGCACCGTACTACTTAAAATCTCCCGGGTACAGCGCTGGATTTAGAGTGGCGTAGTGAGGGTGTTCTCTTGAGCTAATATCTGGGTTAAGGCTTAGGGCACGCAGGTAAGGGACCAAGGCAAGAAGGCACATCAGGAGAGATCTCGAAAGGGAACTCAGTTGGCAACAGAGAGGGCCTCGTTTCAGTCTGTTTGGATGTCATGCTATCTTGTTTCTCTCTTTCTGGTTTTCTCTCTTTCGTTAGGTGTCCGAACGAATTCACAGGGGACCAGTGTCAGAACTTCGCAATGGCCAGCTTCTCCAGTATGTCTCTTTCCACTTCTCTCTTTCTCTGGTTTGTTGTAGCCCGCTGTGTGACGCCTTTAAAGCAGCTCCCCCCCCCCAGTTTTGGAGCCTTCGCTCTCTTGCTATGCACCGAAGGGGTACTGCTCTCCACTCTGATTTGATTGTAACACACGATTGACGTGCAGTCTGAGCAAAGCGAAGACCAAATCAAGTGAATCTACGAGCCTGAACACTTTTTTTAAAAAAAAGTTTGTGATCCCATGGCACAATGCAAGGGGACTAGTTTTCCTGTTCTCTTTTTCTGTACATGGGAGCTGTAAGTTGTCCGTAAAACTAGGCATCCATTGGAAGTCTGCACTCAGCCCCAAACCTCCCATGTTTTGGGCATGGCCAAGTTTCATCCCGAGTGCAGGCCGTAAGTGCAGCAGAGCACTTAAAAACCAATTTTTTTTAAAAACACACAGTAGGTTGGAAGGACCAAATAGGTCATCTTCTGCCACTAACGAATGCTGCAGTGTATGAGGCACTGCAGCGTCAGGGCATATGGGGTAGAGCTGTGGATTTCATCTGCGCTGGGAAACAGCTGGAAGTAATTCCACAAGTCCCCTTGGACTGGCTTTGGGATCAAACTGCTGAATGCCTCGGCTCAGCGGCTTTTAGAACCAGGCAGCTCGCAGGCTTTGCTTTTCAGAAGTCGGGTTCTGAAATTCCTAACCCAATGCCGAAGCCAGGGAGAATGCTGACAGGGCACATTGCCTACTGTGCAAACTCATGCAACAACTTCCATACGGGGTTGTGTATCAGGCTGTGCACATGCATCTGCTTTCAGGTTGTGTTCCTCTCCTGCAGAGCAGCAGAGCTGTGAGAGTTTTCACTACTATGCAACTCCCAAAGAATGCCCTTTTAGAGGTAGGATGAGAGGCTTACAAGACCTTAGGAATCCTGTCCAGAGACATCCCGTCTTCCTTATCCAGATATGCTCTCTGTGAGCATAGAGCATTTCTTTCTTCCTTCCTCTCCACTTTAATTCTGCATTTCAGAATGGGAAACGGTGTGGGCCTGTCTCGGAGGGCTGTTGTGAGGGTAACTGAATTGATATTACAATCCACCCTGAGCCTTCGGCAGTGTTGCGAGCTATAAATAAATATAAATTAATCCAATAAAAAAGTAATAGTTGAACAATTTCGATAGAACACCTTTCTGCTTGGGTCTGTGTGTTTTTGGATGCCACACTAGCGATACGCGGGAGAGTTTGTACTGGACTGCAGTTAGCAGCACCTGTGGAAAGCCTAATTAGGACAGATCTGAAGACTGTCTCATGTGAAGTTGCAGGTAAAACCTCCGAGAACTTTTGTGTCGGCTCACAAGGAAATTGAAGCCAAATATCAAGTTTTCAACAGCGCGTTTGGGCAGAGAAAAATCACCTTTAAAAAATTATGTTTAAGCAGCCATGTTTAAGTCCGCAGCATGTCTAGGGTTCTGTCCATCGAATGTCATGCTGAAACTGAGAGAGATGTTTAAGCTTTTAGCCCCACAAGTTTCAACCAATGCTACTTTTGGTTCCTTGGTTGTGTTCTGCAGAAATTAAGAAGCACCTGCCCTGTCACAACACAGGAGCAATTGCCTAAAAGGGTCTAAAGGTTCCCTTTGCTCGAAAGCTAGTCAAATCCAACTCTAGGGTGTGGTGTTCATCTCCATTTCCAAGCCGAAGAGCCAGTGCTGTCAGAAGACATTTCTGTGGTCATGTGGTCAGCATGACTAAACGCCGAGGCGCACGGAACACTATTACCTTCCCACCAAAGCGATACCTATTTATCTGCTTGCAATTTCTTGCTTTTGAACTGCTAGGTTGGCGGGACTTGGGGCCAGAGACAGAAGCTCACTCCGTCACGTGGCACTCGGGTCTCCAACAGTCCAGCTACCGACCTTCTGATCTGCAGTTAAGGGTCTTAACCTCTAAGCTACTGTGGTCCCAATTAAAAGGGTCTACAGTCCTTGAAAAGGGCAATCTCTCATGTAGGACTTGGTTTAGAAGGCTGCTGCAGGGATTCTAGTGGTATCGAACAGGGGACTGGATACTATACAACACCATCAGAAGGTACCAGCATAGGTGGATCTTTCCTGCCTTCTTCCCAGGAACCCACCAGTGACCTACAAAAGCCAATGCTAAGGAGAACCACATGGGTGAAAAGCAATAGCACGTGACAGGCAGCTGTTGACGAAGGAGCAAGACTCTTCCTGTTCCCTCAGCACAGAGTGCCACTGGTAGGAGGAGTAATTTTACTGGCCTTTCCTCACTTAGGCCCCGGTCACACGAAAGGTTTTGGGCCGGGAGAGGGACGGATTGTGGGCGGAGCAAACGGGCGCGATCCCACAGCAACATCTGGGAAACGTTGCGCACCCGTCCCCGATCTGGCCCTTCAGGCCGAAAAGCCGCATCTAAAACAAACCACCTACAGAGGTAGACTTACCAGCACGGCCGCATCAAGCGCGGCCGTGGGATCGCCGGCGCGTCCTTCTGCTGAGAGCACCTTCGCGGCGGTTCACGGGATCTCTGTGATCCCGCCACCGCGTGTCTCTTTTGGTGCGGCTTTCAAAAGCCGCACTTTGCCCGCGCTCTCCCCCCCCGGGTGGCAGGGACCTTAGTGTGGCTGTTTGTGTGGCGTGGCATTTCATCCATATGGTTGCCTCTCCCCCTCCCCCAGGCCTCCAGCATCATCTTTTCAGGACACGCAGGTGGCTGTTGGAGGGAGGAGGAGGGTGGGAAAAGTCTGCTCCCCTCATGCTGGCTATACCTAGGATCCCAATTGTGGTAAACAAGAACGATAAATTAGCAGCTTTTGGATTGGCTGCAATAACCTGTAACATAACTGGGCAGGAAAAAGAAATCAGGACCAAGATGTCGATCATTATCTTGAGCTTGGGCCTGCTGACCCATTGGCCTGAGTCATTCCTGTGCCATTGGTTATGGTCTCCAAGTCTGTTGTCCGAAACAGACCCCCTGATAAGTGGAAGCTGGGCTTGGCTCAGCTTAAGGTAAAGGTAAAGGTTCCCTTGCTCGAAAGCCAGTCGAGTCCGACTCTAGGGTTGCAGTGCTCATCTCCGTTTCCAAGCTGAAGAGCCAGCGCTGTCCGAAGACGTTTCCGTGGTCATGTGGCCGGCATGACTAAAACCCAAGGCGCACGGAACACTGTTCCCTTCCCACCGAAGGGGTACCTATTTATCTACTTGCAATTTCTTGCTTTCAAACTGCTAGGTTGGCAGGACCTGGAACTAGAGACGGGAGCTCACTACGTCATGCGGCACACTCGGGTCTCGAACGGCTGAACTGGCTCAGCTTAGACCTGATTTAAACATAATTTGGGTCGAGGCAAAAGCTCTCCTCCCGGGGGGGACTTTGCATACACATGGCATTGCGTGTATACCGGGTGCAGATCCACTCTGTTTCAAAGGCCCAACCAGATCTTTGTTGCCACTGCAGCGGGCCACAGATAGATTATGTGAAGCAGAACAGATCCAGGCTTCAAAAGCCGGGGGTGGTGGTGGCGGGATTAATTACATGGAAAAGGTAATTTATTTTCTGTGACGTGAAGTGGCAGCCCCTTTTACTGACCGAATGAAAAGGTGACCCAATTCAGATGACTTGTCTTCTCAGGCGCGACCGAATGAAAAGGTGACCCAATTCAGAGGACTTGTCTTCTCAGGCGCAATTATTTATTTATTCATTCATTCAATTAGGTTTACTAAGCTGCCCTTCCCTACAAGTAGGGCTCAGGGCGGCTTACAACAAGTAATATGCAATCTCATCTAACTACATTAAAGTAAAGGGTAAAGGTTCCCTTGCTCGAAAGCCAGTCGAGTCCGACTCTAAGGTTGCGGTGCTCATCTCCGTTTCCAAGCCAAAGAGCCAGCGCTGTCCGAAGACGTTTCCGTGGCCATGTGGCCGGCATGACTAAACGCTGAGGCGCACGGAACGCTGTTCCCTTCCCACCGTAGGGGCACCTATTTATCTACTTGCAATTTCTTGCTTTCGAACTGCTAGGTTGGCAGGAGCTGGAACTAGAGACGGGAGCTCACTCTGTCATGCGGCACACTCGGGTCTCAAACTGCTGATCTACCGACCTTCCACAGCCTGCAGTTCAGCGTCTTAACCACTTGAGCCACCGCAGTACCTAACTACATTAAAACGATCCAATAAATAACAGTAGATAAAAACAGTATATATACAGTGCTTAAGACGGCGGAAAATCCTAGCTCCCCGGCCTCCCTGGGGGAAGGGGTGATGGGGAATTATATGAGAGTGCCAGAAGACGTCCCGGCGCTGTCCTCAGCCAAAAGCCCAGGGGAACACCTCTGCCTTACATGCCCTATGGAAAGGTAGCAGCTCCCACAGTGCACGGATGTCTTCCGGCAGAGCGCTGAGAAGACCCTGGCCCCGCTCGAGGACAGCTGGACTTCTCTCAGGCTGGGGACCACCATCAAGGTCTTATTTCCTGAGCGTAGTGCTCTTCCAGGAGCACACTGGGAGAGGCGGTCCCGAAGATATGTAGGTCCCTGACCGCTAAGGGCCTTAAAGGTCAAAACCAAAACCTTGAACCTCATCCGGTGCTCCACTGGAAGCCAGTGCAGCTCACACAGCACTGGTTGGGTATATGCTGTTTGAGGGGTCCTTGTAAGGACCCGCGTGGCTGCATTCTGGACCAGTTGAAGCTTCCGGGTCAGGCTCAAGCGCAGGCCCGCATAGAGGGAATCACAGTAGTCCAGCCTGGAGGTGACCATTGCATGGATTACCATGGCAAGGTTAGGGCGAGGCAAGGCATTTTACGACAATTAGTAAAATAATTTTTTTTATATAGAGAGCACTGCTTAGGTTTGCATACACGAGTGACACAGTCTCACTCTGATTTCAGACGAATATTCAGGCATTCGTTTAGCATATTTCAGCGGTGTGTTTTCTGTTAACACTGGAAGTGTGATGGCCATAAAGTACAGCAGCAACTAAGAACAGAAGTTCGGCAATAACTCTGTTTAAATCTCCAGGCCCCATAAATACCCCCAAGAGCACTTCGGTCGGGGACCCCGGTCCAGGCCCCCAGGAGGTAAAGCTTGCTGCGACCAGGGCCAGATCCTTCTCAGTGGCAGCCCCCACCTGGTGGAACGAGCTCCCAGAGGAGATCAGGGCCCTGCGGGACCTTATGCAGTTCCGCAGGGCCTGCAAGACAGAGCTCTTCTGCCAGGCTTTTATATAGGGGCCGCCACTTCTACTACTACCACCACTGAAACAACGGGGTTGGGAGTGGTCCCCGGAAGAACGGCCATAAATTTGCATGGCACTGATGCTGCTGGACTGGCTTGGACTAACTGGCTTGGACTATCGACAGGACAATTTCACTGAAGGAAATTATTGTTACCATCCTCAGAGACCATCTTGTCTGTATGGAGCACTTTATCTGTTTGTTGTGATTTAATGGTTTTACTGTTTTATGGCCCCAGTCACATGGAGCATTAGGCACGCTAGAGAGACGGAAGATAGGCGGATTTTCTGGGCGCGATCTCACTGCCACATCTGGGAAGCGTAGAGCTCCCGTGGCGCACCCGAGGCTTCCCGCCAAAGATGCGGGGTAAAAAACTAGTACCTCGGAGGTACTAGTTTCCGGAAACCGTGGGGCAAGGGCGGGCGTCTGATCACGTTTCCGGTGGTAGTTCCGGCGCCCGCCCATGTCCCCTCGCAAAAAGGTTCCCCCCCAAGTCTCCAAGGATGCTCACAAGCACCCAACGGAGCATGTGCACATTTCAGTTTTTTTAAAAAGCAACAACCCCGTTTGCCGCGCCGCTCCGCTTCTTTGCCGCGTCGTGTGATCGGCACCTCCCCCCTAACCACGGGAGCTCGACGCGACCTCAACCCGACGCCTGATTGCGCAGTCGCGCGTTAGTTTGCTCTGGGGCAAACAGCCACGCCTCCCCCCCCCCGCATTTTCCTGCCCGTGTGGCCGAGGCCTATATTGTTTTATGTATGGGCTTATTCCCCTGTGCAAGCTGCCCTGAGACCGTTTGCGGGGAGGGCAGGGTAAAAATGCAAACAAATAAATAAATAACAGTCCCACTCTCACCAAGGCCTTCCAGAAGAAGTAGGTCTTCAGGAAGTCTCAGAAGGCAGGTGGTGATGGAATCACTCACACCTCCTGCAGGGAGGGTCTTCTACAGTTCAGGGACAGCCACCAGGAGGGCTCTTGCATGGCTCCAGTCCCCACCAAGCAAAATCCCTGGGGCAGAGGTTCCTGCAGGAAGCCTCCCCCTGACCACGGAAGATCTCAGAACCCAGACAAGTTCATTTGCAGTGTAGGATTACTTCCGAAGGGCTCTTTTTGTAGCAGGTACTCATTTGCATATTAAGCGACACACCCCTAATGTAGCCAATCCTCCAAGAGCTTACAGTAGCTCCTGTAAGAAAAGCTCTGTAAACTCTTGGAGGATTGGCTACATTAGGGGGTGTGGCCTAATATGCAAATGAGTACCTGCTACAAAAAGACCCCCCGAGTTCAAATCCCCCACTCAAATCCCCTTTCGTGCCATGACATCTGACTGGGTGATACTCTCAGCCTAACCTCCCTCAGTGGGTTGTTGTGGGGGTAAAATGGAGGAGACGAGAATGACGTGAGCTGTTTCGAATACCGGGCGCGGGGGGGAGACAGAGCGGTGGGGTATAAGTGAAGTAAGTAAATAAACACTATGGATGGAGGCTACCCTACAGATCAGGTGGACCCAAGGGGTCGAGGGCTTTAAAGTAGTGTTCCCCAACCTGTGGGTGGGGACCAATGTTCCCTCTAAGCTGTGGAGTCTTGTGAGCAAAAATTGTACTTTGTGAGCTTCTGGCATTAAAGTTGTGAGCGAGCGATTGGGCTGCTGCATAAATCCGTTTGCTCTGGAGCCCTCCTTCCTGAGCTGAGACAAAACTGTGTGAGCTGGAGGCTAAAGAAAAACCTGTGAGCTGGCTCACACTAACTCAGCTTAAAGGGAACACTGGTGGGGATCCAAAGGTGGGCCGTGAAGCCTCTGAAAGCGGGCGGGTGGCCAGCTGGCCCTCCCTAACGGCTGCTCTGGCCCTTGGCATCGTTCCCCTTTTCTTTCCTCCCAGCCACCTTCTCACATTCTCATCTCCCCCTCTTTCTTTGTGGCAAAAATGAGAGGGGAAAAGCCGCCTGGCAACTAGTAAGTTCGCAGTAACAGCTGAAGGGGGAAGAGGTTGGAGGGTAGGGGGGCGCTGTTAGGCCAGGGGGGGAGCCAGAGGAGGAGGGGAAGAGGCGTGTGCGCTTGCGTGGGGGCTCTGTCTTGGCGCTGCCCCTTCAGCAGCCCAGCCCTCTGCCGTGCCTCGCTGCTCTCCGCCGGCTGTCAGAGGTGTGCTGCCCTGGTCCCCTGGCCGCCAGCCTCTTCACTGCCATCTGCCATCTTTGCCCGTCTCCTAAACCCAGTGCCCCCCTACAAGCACAGCTCCTCAAACCTTGGCCCACCTGGCAGAGGAGGAGGAGGAGATGAGCTCCCACTTGCTTGGGGGCTGTCGTGGGGGCAGCTGCACCCTTTATGTGATGTTTGTTGGTTTGTCGAGAACGTCTGGTTGGGCACTATAGAAAATGGAATGCTGGAATAGACGGGTGCCAAAAGAAACCCCATCCCAGTCCCAAATGGGTCGCTGTAAAAAGTCAGATTCAGGTGGTCAGCTGTGTTGGTCTGAAGCAAGAGAACAAAGTCTGGGTCCGGTGGCACCTTGGAGACCCATAAAGTTTAATTCTGGGTATCAGCTTCCGTGGACATGCAGAATTAAACTTTGTCGGTCTTCAAGGTGTGCCACTGGACTCAGAACTTTGTCCCTGTCGCTTCAGACCAACAGTGGTAGAGAATACACTGTTGCCTACAGTGTTGAAGTTGTGCGTTTCCACGAAAGCTCATACCCAGAATTAAACTTTGTTGGTCTTCAAGGTGCCACTGGACTCAAACTTAGTTCCGTCAGAAGTAAATTTGGACTTGTGGGTAATCGTATCAAAAAGGTTGGGAACCCCTGCCTGAATGTTCCAAACGCGCCATTTGGCTCGGTGCAGAAACAGACTGGGAGCCAGTGTCCTTTGCAGAGCGTCAGTCTGGTTTGCTTCTAATGATGGATTTGCAGATCATCCTTCCTTTTGGAAATATACCCTTCTGCCACCCACCCACATGCCTCTTCTCATCACATCTGCTTTGATTTTCATACTTCTGCATGAAGAAAGATGCTTTTTTTTGTAACTTCAGAGCATTCTCCGGTGGTCCAGGAGTGGGGCAGTCCTTGACTCCTTACTCCTGGGAAAGCACCTCCCCCTTCCGTAGGCAGGGCCGGCAAACTTTGATCCCAGAGGGGAGGGGCTTATCCTCTGATCCCCAGTCTTACCGGCCCTGCCTTCTGAGCAGGACATGCTGGCTGTGCTCTGAAGAGCACGAAGATCTCAGAAGACACTGAAAGGTCAGAAGAAGAAGCAGAGACCCAAAGGGCAATGGGAGAAGGTACTTACCTTCCAGCCCTAAAACATATTCAAGAGCTGCAGGCCTCGAATTACAATGGATCTGATGCTGGCAGTTCTGGGAGGCCCCCAGGTGGTCGCGGCGCCGAGAGGAACGCCTCGGACCCCGCTGGAAAGGTGGTGGTAAACTGCTTTCCCCCACATCCAGCCATGGCGGCATGCAGCGATTTTGGGGACAGACGCTCAGTGAAGAGCCTGGGGAGAGCAGAGGCAAGAGAGGCGGCCGAGGGTGGTGCAGAATCTCTGTCGCTGTCCCTTTCGGCATTGGAATGGAGCCCCCTCCTTGTTCCGGATCGTGGCGAGGAGGGACGTGTCTCCTGCACAGTCTACCCGGTCGGCTGAACCACGGTAGGACTGTATCCATTGAGAACTGGTAAGGTGTGGAGGGGGAGAGAGAAAGAGGACTAACCCCCCTCCTCCAGTTTTCTTTTCCCTGCCCTTTACTCCTTTCTCTGGATCTGGATGGGAGGTTCTTTAAAAGGGCGAATTGCTTCTGGTTCATGGGTCAGGTCTCTAGCAGGGACATTTTACAGTCCTTATTGCTGGGCCTTTTGGAAAGGGAGCAACAATAGACAGCCTACTTCTTCCCCACCTGATTCTTCTGATGTGGGTGGGGCAAGGCTCCATTTTGGGGCTCTGTTAGGAGAGTGATGGTGGCTACTTTCACTTTCAGGTTCCCCTAAAATGGCTGAGAAGGCGGGAACATCTAGCTCCCAAGGCACAGAGAGTCTTAACCCTTCACAGATTACCAATATAGCCTCCCAAAATACTGAGCCCTCAGGAGAGGAAGCCCAGTCAAATTTCTCTCCTGGCTTAGAGAGGAAATGAGAAAGAATTCACTGGTCTAGGGCAACAGGCAGCTTCTTCCTAGGCTACTGTCCTCTCTGCTAAAAGAGACAGGAGCCCCAGTATAGAGGGCAGCCCTCCTCCTAGAAATACAGGCCTCCCAAGCATAGTGCCAGAAAAAAGGTGAACTATTAGAGCAGGAGAAAGAAAAGGGTGCCTGTCATTCAATCTAGACTCTTGCTCCTAATCTCTATAATAGAATATGGGCTAAGGTCATGAGGGCACTAGAGTTTACATACTCTCCAAAGATACAGGAAGACAAGGAGGTTCCTGGGTTCTTTCCTGTAGGCTCTGACAAAGCCATTCCCAAGTGTGCCGCTTCCTGTGGCATTATATAATATCATTACGGCAGTATGGGAACACCCAGCCTATCCAAAGTATGGGAAACCCAGTGTTTAATAAACTCTGCTTTCTTATTCCAGGAGCCACAAAGAAGTTCAAACTTCCTATGGTGGATGATTCAATTAACTTATAAGTGTCTACTTCTCTGTTTCCCGTGGATGCTGATGGACTCCCAAAAAAGACAAGGGAGTTGCAAAGGCACTGCGTAGAGTTTTTTTGAGGCGCTTGCCATCTCCCTTAGAGTATCAGCTATGGGATCCCTGTTTGCTCAAGTGGCCTACCTGTGGGCCTCAGAGCTAACTTCTGTAGACAGTGACATACCAAAGAGCCTTAAAGATGAGCTAAAACAGATAGCTCTAGCCACAGCATTTGCGACAGAAGCCTCTTTGGATGCCATACAACTCACAGCGAGGGCTATGGCATGTCGTACAACGGCCAGGAGAAATACGTGGCTGGGACACCGGAATGCAGATCCAGCAACAAGGACCAAGGTGGCAGTGGTATCTCTCAAGGGAGTTAACCTTTGAAGAGCAGGCCTGGAATGTTACTTGGTGAAAGGCAAAGGCAAGTCATGGGTGCTACCGTCAAAGAAGAAGGATATGAATTCTAGAAGGAGACCACAGTCTTTTTGAGACCTCAGTCGTGATGATAAACAACAAATGGAAGATATAGGCGCAAGAGGATAGCTTTCTCTGGGCAGTGGCACCAGGCTGTGTCGGACAAGTGGTTCCTGGAGACGCTGGCTCATGGCTACGCACTAGAGTTCAAAAGAGTTCCAAGCAACGTTTCTTGGATATCTCATGGGAAAGATCACCAGGAAAAACACAAGATGATGTTACAGGCAATCTAACATCTGTTGGACACTGGAGTGATAGAGATGGTGCCGAGACAGAGAGTTCGCTAGGAATTTAGTCCATCCCTTTACGATCACCAAGAAGAATGGGAACACTAGGGGCATCTCGGACTTGAAGTGGCTCAACAAACATGTGCAATCACAAAAGTTCAAGATGGAAATGTTGAGGTCCATTTATTTATTTTTTCCCTCCATACATGCAGGGGACTTCATGGTCTCCATAGACCTGGCGGAAGCCTATCCGCACATCCTGACAAGGGATAATCACAGGAAATTTCTAAGGTTCACATATCACAGCAAACATTTCCAATATTGAGCCTCGCCCTCTGGACTCAAGTCCTCGCCTCAGATATTCTCCAAGGTCCTGGGGACACTAGTGGCCTTCCTAAGTCTGAGAGGAGTGGTCCTGTTTTCCTTACTTGGAAGACGTTTTGATCCAGGCAGAGTCCAGTCACCAGGTGAGCCTACACTTGGACTTTATAATCCAAGTATTTAGTGTTTAGTCATGCTGGCCACATGACCATGGAAATGTCTTCGGACAGCGCTGGCTCTTCGGCTTTGAAACTGAGATGAGCACCGCAACCCTAGAGTCGGTTTGGCTGGCTTTTGAGCAAGGGAACCTTTACCTTTACCTTACTACAGGGACATGGTTGTGCTATTAACAGGGAGAAGAGGACCCTGGAGCCAACTCAAGTAATTACACACTTGGGAGTGTGGATAGACACAAGACAGGACAGGGTTCTTCTGCTCCAGGAGCGGTTAGTAAAATTTCTCACTTATCTTTCATCAGGTCCTGAACATTTAGACACGAGGTGATGACTTTAGTATGTCTCCTGGGCATGATGGTGTCGTGCCAAGATCTACTACCGTGGCATACAGTTCATATGTATTTCTTTATTCCTTTATTCTTTATTCACTACCAGAAGGAAATAGACTACAAGATAGTCAAGAAGGTAGAGTTACCACAGTCTGTGTGGACAGAGTTACAGTAGTGGCTAGTTCCAACTCTGTTCACAGAAGGGATACTTCTAAGTGAACCCCATGGGACACATGGTCAAGACACCTGGTCGAAGCCGGAAACACCCTGGAATTTGGGACCATAAAGTTGACCCTGGCTTGCCTGCAGACGCAACTGGTAGGCAGTCATGTTCTGATTCAAATGGATAACATGATGACGAAAGTCTATATTAACAGATAGGGAGACATGCAATCCCAACGGCTACACCGGGAAGCAATGCAAGTGATGCAATGGGCAGAGTAGCATGTGCTGTCCTTAAAGGCCACACATATGGCAGGAAGAGAAACATGTTAACAGAGGGACGCCTTCCAACAGAATAGCGAAAGATTTGGAAGGCAGAGGTTGATCCTTTCACGAAGAGACAGACCATCAAGTTAAAAAAAAAGGTTTACGTCCAAAACTCACATGAAAGGGGCACTAGGAATGGACGCCCTGTTCCTAGCATGGCCGAGAGCTCTACTCTATGCCTTGTCGTTCCTGACTCTAATTCCCAGAGTGGTACAGCAGGCAATAGATTAAAGAGCAGATGTGATTCTGATGGCACCCTTTTTGTCCACAGAGGACTGGGTTCCAGGACCTCATGAGCCTATCCAGACAGGATCTATGGTGGCTGCCTCTCAGACGGGACCTTCTATCTCAGGAGATGACCGTTCATCTGCAACTGAACATGCTACAACTCACAGCGTGGAGGTTGAGAGGAGACAGTTAGCAGCTCTAGGATGTGAGACAGAGATGGTTTCCACACTCTTGGCATCCAGAAAATTTTCTATGACCAAAATATATGACAGATCCTGACAAACATCTTCTAACTGGTGTGGAGAGCAGGGGTGGACCCAATGCGGGCGCAGATGGGCATGGCTTTTCTCCAACAGGGTCCAAGTAAAGGGTTGAGTACTAGTTCTCTTAAGGCGACAGGTAATGGCCCTTTCCACGATTGGAGGGGCTAGGGAAGGTAGGTTTTTCCCCATCACCCACACATATGGCGGTTTTTGAGGGGGGCCTTCCTCCTCAATTCACCACCGGTACACAGGTTCTCCGCATGGAATTTAAATGCAGTGCTGTGAGCACTATGCAAGGAGCTGTTTGAACCAATGGCATCATGTCCCATGAAAGATATTACTCTGAAAACAATTTCTTAGTGGGGATCAGTTCAGCGCGTAGGTTTTTGGGGCTGAGAGCTTTGTCGGTACACACAGATTTATGTACCTTCTACGATGACAGGGTCGTCCTCAGACCAGCCCCAGTGTTCATCCCCAAAAGTTAACTCCTGGTTCCATATATAGGAAGATATGGTACTTCCCTCCTTTTCTTCAAACCCTGGCCATGAGATGGTGACGGTCTGGCATCATCTGGACGTGCACAGGGCTTTGAGTTTTCTATATGGACAGGACCAGGGGGTTGAGATAGACTGAATCCTTGTTTGGGTTTGTTAGTCAGTTGTCCCTGGGAAAGAGGGTCTCCATTTCTGCCCTGAGCAGGTGGATAAGGATCCGTCAGGCATACAAGGTGTAGGGGTTAGTACCTCCAGTAGGGGTCACAGGGCACTCTATGGGGGGCAGTCACATTGGTGGCATATAGGGCCTTGCCACCCCTAGAAGTCACTTGTAAGGTGGTGACACGGAGATTTGTCCATTCCTTTACAAAGTACTATAGGATTAACAAACTAGCCTTGGCAAAAGCAGTATTTGACAGTAGAGGGCTCCTTCAGGCCCTGTAGGCACCGGAAGTTGTGTGACCCACCCGGGGGGAGCACTGCTTTTTTACGTCCCAGGAGTAAGGAGTCAAGGACTGCCCCACTCTGGACCACCGAGAAGGAAGCTTCACGGTAAGTGAATACAAATCTTCCGTTTCTCTTAGTCATGAGAAGTTCTCCGATGAAGGAAATTAACACACAATCACCGTAGACTGAACCTGGAGCGGTCAGGTGCTCTCTGTGTGTGTTTGTGCACGTGCACACCTCATATGGCCAGGTTATTGTTTGCTAAATAGGAATGCAACCAGCTCAGGCTTTTATTTGGTAAAGGGCAATTTCCCTCACCTCTGCAGTTCCTCCAAGGAAGCCCCGTTAAACTGAGAAGTTTGGTATGTTTCACCAGCTTTTCTCTGAACTGGCTGTGGAGAGAGGAGAAGAAAGCTCTTAATTTTAGAAAGGCTTTTCCTGTCTGCTTCTACTGAGAGAAACGAGTCAAAAGGAACCACAGGGTCTGTACCTGAGTGCTGGGCCATTCCATCGAGGCATACGTGTGCCTGTCTGAGATGCCAGTGGCGAGCGTGTGTTCACTTTCCCACTTGGCCCAGCCCTGGATGGGTCACTGTAAAAAGTCGGATTCAGGTTGGTAGCTATGTGAGTCTGAAGCAAGAGAACAAATTTCGAGTCCAGTGGCACCTTTAACACCAACAAAGAAAGCAGTTGGGCGTAGTGGTTAGGAGCATGGACTTTAATCTGGGAGAACTGGCTTTGATTTCCCCACTCCTCCACATGCAACTGCCGGTTTGACCTTGGGCCAGTCACAAATTCTTTCACAACTGTTCTCTCACAAGCAGTCCTCAAAAGAGCTCTCTTGGCCCCACCTACCTCACAGGGTGTCTGTGGTGGGGAGGGGAAGGGAAAGGAGATTGTAAGCCGCTCTGAGACTCTCTCAGGTAGTGAAGGGCGGGATGTAAATCCAATCTTCTCCTCCTCCTCCTCCTCCTCCTCCCCCTTCCCTTCACGGTATGGCTTTTTTGCTATTCTTCTAGCGACTTAAATACAAAGAAGCAAACACAAAAGCTTTGCTTGCATCTCAGGTGTGATGCTGAGTACCTTGCAAAAGAAAAAAAAAGCGACTGAACTGTTTGCAGTGCGCAGGGGTTTGTGGGTTTTTTTAAAAAGCCCTTCCGAGCCTCTCTTTCAGTTGCCTCCGTGATTTGCTTGCCGTTCAAAAAGAGCTGTATCTCTAGCAGTTTTGCACCTAGGCCGGACAGCTGGCCAGGTAGTTCCCAGTCGTCTGTCCTTTATTGCTGTGCCCCAGATTATCATGGGATGTCTCTTCCAAAAGCAGCCAAGCTGGGACGTCGGTGTTGCTTTTTCACCTGCCCAGTTAAGAACATTCCTCCATCATCAGCATTCCTCTGACTTTACGTCTTCATTTTTTCTCCACAACCGGGGACCTTCCTGTTGGTTTTGTTCGGTTCCATATGTCCTTAAGAACACACACTGCTGTGGCCCAGAAACTTTGGGCCCATTTTATTTCAGGTACTTAGGTTCAGTGCTGCGCTCCTCCAAACTCAGACAGCAAGAGTACACTCCTGTGCAGTGATAGTCCTTTTGAAGGCCTTTGGAAGACTGCCTTTCCCTAGGGTTAAGGCGGTTTCCATACAGTATACCAACCCACATGCAACTTTAAAACTTTTACATCTCTATGGCCCCGGTCACACGAGAGGATATGGGCCGGGAGAGGGACAGATCGGGGGCGGAGCAAACGGGCACAATCCCACCGCAACATCTGGGAAGCGTTGCGCACCCGTCCCCGATCCGGCCATTCCGACGATAATCCGCAGCAAAAAAGAACCACCTACCGAGGTGGTTCTTTCCGAACGGCCGCATCAAAGCCAGCCGTGGGATCGCCAGCGCGTTCTTCCACCGGCGCATCCCCGGCTCCTGGCTGAACTGCACATGCTCAGACATGTGCAGTTCGGCAGACTCCTGTGGCTTCCTCCCCGGTCTCCCCGGCATCTGATCATGCCGGGGAGCAATTGCATGGCGGCTCATGGGATCTGTATGATCCTGCCACCGCGTGCCTATTTTGGTGCGGCTTTTAAAAGCCTCACTTTGCCCGTCCTTTTTTCCCCTCGTGTGGCAGGGACTTATGATGACCATTCACGGATCCCAAAGGGAAGCTAGCTGAATCAACAGCTCTGCTTTAGAAGTACAGGGACAGTGCAGGGCTCCTCTGATTCGCTGGTCTGCTCACTTCAAAGATATCCTAATCTGTATGCTAACTTCCATTTTTGTAAAGCAAATCTTTCATTATCCATTCCGTTTCCAAGGTGGTGGTTTGATGAGGATTGCTTCCACACAAAGCTCCTTTCTGTGCTTTGTCTTCCCAATGGCAGAGGTTCCTTCTGGGGGCTTCTTCCACAGAGCATCATTTTCTTGTTCCCCTTCCAGGTTTTCCCAGGCTCTGCTGTGACTTGCTTTGGTAAAATCTTTCTATCCAAAGCAGGCTTGGGGAAAAGAGTGGAAGAGAGGGGTGTGGACTTCTGTACCTCCCCACCCACGCCCAGTGCCATTTCTTCCCTGGCTGCCATCCCAGTGGGCCTTTTGCTGTTTCATTAATATATATATATATATATTGGTAGTAAATCTGTTTCTGCTGTGTTTGAACATGCCGGTGATACACAGACTACCAATCTTTTTAAAATTGCAAACCATTTTTAATTAATTTTTGAATTAAATTCTGCAGAATAAAGCAGAATAAATAAAGGCTAGGAAAATACAAATATAAATCAAAATTTAATAAAAGAAGAGTAAACAGTGAAAATAAATTACAGCTGTTTTCTTAGATGCAGCATTTCTACAGCCAACATATAATATCACCAGACTGGTGGATCTCCCAGGTGTAAGATGGATAAAATATGAAAGAGGTAACTGGGGAGATAAAATAATAGAAGTGAAATGAAAAATCTTGTTATGGTGGAAAGCATCTTGGAAGAATGAGGCTCATGTTTCATATTGGGGGGGGGGGACAAGTTCCCTAAATACAGCTATCTCCCTGGATAACATTTTCGGTTTTGTCAACTCAGTTCCATATATTTAGAGAAGATGGTGATTTTCTGTTCCGCCAAATAATTTAGCCATTAAATAACTTCTGTGTAATCAGGTGATTTCACTGAGGAATTTACAGGTGGGAAAGAATCACAAGTTAGTTGGTCAGATAAGTTTATTACGATCTGAGATCAGAATTCAAAATCAAAGTCATCAGCAGACATTTACATTGGTTCCATATCTTAAATACACTATACATGAAACATAAATTAGAATACTGGGATAAAATATTAAGACTGAGTCGTACACAGAAGGTTGCTCCTAGATCATCTATCAGGGCTCTTTTTGTAGCAGGGACTCCTTTGCATATTAGGCGACACACCCCTAATGTAGCCAATCCTCCAAGAGCTTACAGAGCTCTTCTTACAGGGGCTACTGTAAGCTCTTGGAGGATTGGCTACATTAGGGGTGTGTCACCTAATATGCAAAGGAGTTCCTGCTATACATCCTGCCCAAGTGGGATTATTAGTTTACAACTCCAGATCATATGGACAGTTCTAACAATAAGAGAATTGTAATCAGTGCCAAGAGAAGAGACCATCTCTCTTTTACCAGCCTCCTAACCTCATACTCTCATATGTTGCCAAATTAATCTTAAAAAATCATAGAAATGGTAGTAATCGCTAGTCACCCCTCTACAGTAGTAGTTTCCTTTTTTGCCCTCTGTGCTATGAGGGTATTTCATTTTCTCTCATAAAGGCCAAAGTGTGTGTTTACCAGTATCACATCACATGACAGAGCACATAAGCGTGGGGTAGGCACGCAGGATCCAGATGGAGAAGCCAGATAGTACAAAAAGTTTATTCTTAACGAAGTCACATCACTTGGAATTTGCGACGTGAAAGATAAAAAGGTAATCCTAAAAGGGCTTTTCTGCATTGTCATTTTCCTTGCTTGTAAATTCCTGTTTCTTTGGGAAGGGGGGAAGTGTCTGTTCTGCGCATGTTTTGCTCCCTCTAGTGGTCAATTCATCACTTTATGTCTGTTGTAAAACCTGCAGTTTTAATCTGCAGGGAGAAATACTGAACACTAACTGATGTAATATCAAATTGACCACTAGGGGGGAAAAACATGTGCAGAACAGGAAAAACACACCAGAAGAAACAGGAACTTACAAACAAGGAAAATGAGAATGCAGAAAAGCCCAGAGTCGTGTGCTTAGAATTAGGGTTCATACTTGCATTAACTACAGGGTTTGAGAAACCAAAGAGTGTTTCTGAAGGCAAAGGGTCTAGGAGGCAGATGGCCAGTTTGTCAGAGAACATATTGTCAGAGAGCAAGGTAACAGCAAACCAGAAGTTGCTCCACAGCAACAACATTTTCAAGAAACTCCAAGAAAAGTTTCTCCCTGGAGTTAATGTTACCAGTTCCCTCCAAAACACTTACGTATATGTGACTGGGCAACCAACAAGGTAGGTTTTGCTGACTGAACTGCAGTGTGGGATACGACATCCCTCCCAACTTCTGACTAGGATAAAAGGACTCAGAGATCTCTATTTCTACTTCTGCCTGGTGAAGGGAGCTTTGCCTCTTGAGAGCTTATACCTTGAAACTCTATTTGTCACTACGGTGCTACTGAACTCAAATCTAACTGAGAATTTTGAGGCATTTCTCCACCATTCTTTCCTGGTTGCTGGATGACCTCCATTTCTTGTAGACCATACTGGAGGAGCTTGGAAGCCTGAATGTTTGAAACTTGAGTGTATGCTCACGCTCCAAATTTCCACTGTCATAAGTAACACTCCCTGCCCTTGAATTGCTGCCCACCCCCGATCCAAGTGGAATGTCCAGTTTGTGCTGCCAATTCCAATGCCATTCCAACTAACAAGTACTGTACTGGTGTCAAGCCACTTTCTGGATCATTTGGATCTCTTGGCCAGCCGTACAAAATCCACAGTTCTGAGTCTGGCCTCTTATCTTTACTAGCTAACTTATCAGCTGAAGCTTACAATATATTATGGGTCAAAGTAATGAGCTGCAGTAGCTCAAGTGGTTAAGACACTGAACTGCAGGCTGTGGAAGGTCGGTAGTTCAGGAGTTCGAGACCCGGGTGCCGCATGATGGAGTGAGCTCCCGTCTCTAGTTCCAGCTCCTGCCAACCTAGCAATTCGAAAGCAAGAAATTGCAAGTAGATAAATAGGTACCACTTTGGTGGGAAGGTAACAGTGTTCCATGTGCCTTGGTGTTTAGTCATGCCGGCCACATGACCACGGAAGTGTCTTCGGACAGTGCTGGCTCTTCGGGTTTGAAATGGAGATGAGCACCGCAAACCTAGAGTCGGACTTGACTGGCTTTCGAGCAAGGGAACCTTTACCTTTTTAAGGTTGTTCCCATGACTAATGTAAGAGGCTTAAGCACTCCCATCTGTGGGGAATATTATTTTCTGAACAGTACTTTTAATGCTGTAGTAGTACTTGTCCACGCTCACATGCAAGTATGCAAAGGAACTGTATTACAAGTAAGTAAAGGTAAAAGTTTCCCTTGCTTGAAAGGCCAGTCAAATCCAACTCTAGGGATGCGGTGCTCATCTCAGTTTCCAAGCCGAAGAGCCGGCGCTGTCCAAAGACGTTTCTGTGGCCATGTGGCCGGCATGACTAAACGGCGAGGTGCACGGAACGCTGTTACCTTCCCACCAAAGTGGTACCTATTTATCTACTTGCAATTTCTTGCTTTCGCACTGCTAGGTTGGCAGAAGCTGGGGCCAGAGACGGTAGCTCACTCTGTCATGCAGCACTTGGGTCTTGAACTGCAGTTCAGCGTCTTAACCACTTGTAGAGGTGTGCAAAAAAAAAGAAATTTGGCCCGATTCAGATTTGGCTGAATCAGGCAGAATCAATTTCGGCCAGCAAAAGACTCCCGCATGTCAATTTCGGCAGCACTAGTGATTGGGGAGAACTTTCGGCCAGCCGAATGTCAATTTCGGCCCCATTATATCCTATGGGCCATTGAAGTAAATGGTGAAAACATAGGGTATATTCTGGGGGCTGGAGGGGAGGGGATTTGAGGGAGAGGCTCCAACCTCGCAGGGTAGCTGCTGGAACTTCTTCCCAAGATACTCGCCAAGTTTCAAGAACATTGGACCAGGGGGTCCAATTCTATGGGCCCCTAAACAGGTTGCCCCACATGGAATTCACTGCCACAGGAGGTGGTGGTGGTGGCTGGCATGAAAAGCTTCCAGATGTAATTTGACAAACATATGGAGGCTGGAGCAGAGCAGTGGTCCATCAGTGGCTGGTGTTCAGGAGTACTATTAAAAGAGGTGAGGGGGTTGCCCCCCCCCCAGCACCAGGGCATCACTTGCCCCAGAGACCAAGAGTTCCTACTTATCTATAGCCACTAGCCACCATTGTTAATCCATGTGTTAATCACTGTTTGGGTGAAGAAGTACTTCCTTTCCTCTGTTCTGACTCCTAACCTGACTGCTCAGCAATTTCATTGAGTGCCCACGAGTTCTTGTCTTGTGAGAAAGGGTGAAAAAGTACTTCTTTCTCTTCCTGCTCTATCCCATGCATAGCCTTGTAGACCTCTTATCATGTCATATCATGTGAGTGGTGACTTGCCTGCCTGGTGCGAAGGTAGCGGACATTACGCGTGTTTTAGATAGGCTGGTAGATAGTGCTGGGGAGGAGCCAGTGGTCGTGGTGCATGTCGGCACCAACGATGTGGGGAAATGCAGTCGTGAGGTCCTGGAGGAGAAATCTAGGCTGCTGGGCAGGAAACTTAGGTCCAGGACCTCCAGGGTAGCTTTCTCAGAAGTGCTACCTGTTCCACGCGCATTTATCCCGGGACAAGTGTGGGGCGAAACCGGAGTGACTTCAGTGTAATGTGGAAACAAAAAATACTCCCAAGATAATTACAGGGGTGGAGTTGGAAGAAGGAAAATTTTTAATGGCATAGTAATACTACAATAATTTTTTTTTAATGGGGTCTTTTTTGGCGGAGACCTTTTTTATGTATGTGTATATATACAGGGGTGAACTCGCATGTAGGGTAGAATGTAAAATACCCCAAGATAATTACAGGGGTGAACTTGCGTGTCGTGTAGAATGTAAGTTCAGGGACAGGATTGAACCAGGATTTAAACTTTAGTGCGGAAAGGACCTAAGACAGCTACCGGAAGCACTGAACCTTTCCCCAAGCTGCAGGTCATAAAACAGGCTAAATCCTCTGTTATTTTCCTGGGAAAGGGTGTGATATTTCTGAGTTTGAATGTACTGTCAGGCAGGGGTGGATTGAAACGTCAAAAGAGCCCTGGAACAAACTGAGCCACGTGGTCCATGCAGTCCTGGCAGTGTCCCCTAAAACTTGGGCTGTGGCGACAGTGGGTGTGGGCTTGCGGACAACTCTACACCTGTTGTGGTCGTCCCCACTGCCCAGGTCCAAGAGGAACGGACCCCACATCGCTGCCAGGACCGTTGAGTCCACTTCAGCTTGCTCCTGGGCTCCCAACAGCTCTCCGAGGCTGTGGCCCACGAGGAATGTTCCCTGGTGAGTTAAAGGGTCAGGCGGCCCTCGCCGGGAGGTCAGACTTCCGGGTAGATAGAGTAACTTGACCCTTTATTTGAAGTTGTTGAAGTGACATGGTTTGGGCTCTCTTGCACTTAAGGGAGCCCTTCCCCCCAAAGTACTACAGGACCGGCTTTTTTTGGGGGGGGGCTTGCGGGCCTGTTCTGCATTCTTCCTTTCTGCTCCTGCCATAGCAAGGGGGGCGTGGTCAGCTGCGGTTAACTGCAAAATATGTTTTATGTTTTTTTAAATATATATATATATATTGGGAAGGCTTTCTCTGACCGATCTGTTTGTCTCTTTTCTTTTCTCTTCTCTCCCCCCCCCCCCCCCCCCCCCTTCGGTTCTCTTTCTGCACTGGCAGAGCACCTTGGATTAGAATTAAAGGGTATGGAATAAACCATTCATTTCTTGATCAGACACCATTAAAGAGCTGGCCCTCAGTCTTTCACAATGTATTTTGACAGCTTGGATGGGATGGTTTAAAAAGAAGACAAACAGGTCTTTATGATTAGCACCAATTGGGGAGGGGGGAATGGGCCCCCAAATTTATATTCTGAATTTTGCTCTAAAAGGATCTGTATGGTATGGGTTGCAGCATTACTGAAGTGGCCTTGGCGCACGGGGAGGTCATGAGGCCTTTCTCAGCTGGTCTGAGCCACCTTTGTGCCTCGGTTCTGTTTGGGAACTGAAAAGCTGGCCTTTGTGTCTGTTTTGGAAGGTCGCCAACTTGTCCAGTCATGGCGGTGGACAAACACTCTATAAAGGAACAGCCTGGTATTAATGGGATTAGGAAACTTGAGGGTGGGGGTAGAGATGTAAAATTTCCGGAAATTTTGAAGCTCGGAAAAAAACCCGTTTTCCCCCTCGTTTTTTTTTGTGGGGGGGAATGGAAATTTTTGGAAAAATTGAAAAAAATGCTACATTAGCATTTCTTTTGTCTTTTCTGGATTGAAAGTCATTCTGTTACTTTAGGAACATAAAATATGACTATGGACATTTTTACTTGGCATGAAATTATCACAACTAGCATATTAAAAATATAGTGTATCCAAACAATTATTACAAACAGAATACCCACCCACATGCAAAAACAAAACTGAAACTTTTTTTTATTTTCTTCTGACAATCGCACCTCCTAAAGGAAGAAATGCATCTTGTTCTTGCATTGGAGAGTTCAGTTTGTAACCTAGGACTTGCTTGTCCTCGGTGCACAGAAATTAGATCAATCTGATGCCAGATATATATATATTAGAAATGATTTGGAAAATATTTGAACACCTTGTCTTAAAATATTTTATTAATCATGTTAAAATAAAACGTTCCATAATGATTTTTTTCCCTTTTCTTTACTTTTTTAAAGGTTTCCAATGTTTCGGGAAAAAAAACAAAAAGACTTCAGGAAAAAAACGGGGGGAATAGGTTTCCCCCCCAAATTTTTCCGGTTTTTTTCCGGGCCTTCACATCTCTAGTTGGGGGTCTGCAGCCATTCCACAAAGCTAGCCTGGCTCTGAAGCAAGAAACATGGAAGCAAAACTTTCTCTCCCTCCCTTCCCTCGCGTTGCCAGCCTCCAGGTGATAACTGGAGATCTCCTGGGGTTGCAGCTGATATCCAGGAGACAGATCGGTTCCCCTGGAGAAAATGGCTGCTTTGGAAGGTGGACCCCGTGGCATTAGACCCCATTGAAGTCCCTCCCCTCCCCAGACCCCGCCCTCCTCAGGCCCCCCCCCCAAATCTCCAGGTATTTCCCAGCCTGGAGCTGGCCACCCTCCCCCTCCCCTACCTTCCAAGCAGATTTCGTTCTTGCTCAGAAGACAGTTATTAAAGTATCTAGATGCAGATGAGTTTACTAAAAACCATTCAATATGTGACACGGAATAAGGTGGCATATTGAGGAGACTGAGGTTTAGACTGTGCTGCACCCATGTGCTCTGTGTGTGTGAGGAGGAGGCACACAGTTTTCACATTCTTCCAAATAAAAAGACAAGTATCGCATCGCAATGTTCCCTCTAAGCTGAGTTAGTGTGAGCCAGCTCACAGTTTTTTAGCCTCCGGCTCACACATTTTTGTCTCAGCTCAGGAAGGATGGGCTCCAGAGCAAACTAATTTATGCAGCAGCCAAACTGCTCACTCACAACTTTAATGCCAGTAGCTCACAAAGTAGAATTTTTGCTCACAGGACTCCACAGCTTAGAGGGAGCATTGATCACATAGTAAACTGAAAACCAAGTGAGACATGTGGAACAGCTCTCCCAACATCAGGGATCATTTTGTAGAAAATGAGGTGCAGGGGCTCATTAGCATAACTCATTAGCATAACTTATTTGCATATGCCACACCCCCTGACATCACCGGAAGTGTGTCAGAAGGCAACACCCACCGCTCTGGCTCCACTGGACTGTTTTGGATTGCTAGCTATTGGGGGGGGGGGGGGAGGTGCACAGCTT
>NW_015171557.1:303228-329543 GCF_001447785.1 Gekko japonicus
GACAGAGGGGGGAAGTGATTTGTCCCGAAGGGGGGTGGGGGGGGGGGGCTCTGCAACTTACCTGGCTGCTTCTTGCTCCTCATGGCCCAACTGAGGGCTGCTGGGAGAGGGGGCGGGGCTTGTTGCATGTGCCCACCCCCTGGGCTCCTTATTGCCGGAGCTCCGCTCCTGTGTGCTCCCGCAGGAAATGACCCCTGCCCAACATACGAATTTTTACTTAAAAGCAGCTGAATGTGGAAGGGTATTTTGTTCTATTTGTTGCTCGTTTAACCGAGGGAGCCGGACTGTCGATCCTTTCAGGCTGCATCCTTTCCGAAAATAACTCGCACACACATCCCAGGCCTGTGAGGAAGTGCCTGCATTGCTTTCTCCCTGTGGGGCAAAGACAGCTTGGAGTGGGGCCCCCAATTTAAACTGGGTTAATTAACATTTCACATGCAAAGAGTTCCCCACCACCTTCCCCGGAACCACAGCTCCGATCAGATTCAGAGCTCCCAACCACTGCTTTTCAAGGGAACTTTCGTAAGGCGGGGGGGATCTAATTACAGTCTCCCGCATCACACGTGATTTGGATTTTGCATCAGGAAAGACTGGTAACTCTGCAGAAGTGGTGACACAGAAAGCTCTATTCTGCCTCCACCCTAGGCACACACACACACCCCACTTCCTACCTGTCCAATACTGTATCTCAGGGCTTTTTTTGTAGAAAAAGCCCAGCAGGAACTCATTAGCATAGTAGGCCACACCTAACATCAGAAACTCATTAGCATAGTAGGCCACACCCCCATGCCTTCCCTTGGCTTGCCCGGCTGCAGGGAGCCCGGGCAAGCCGGCCCTTAGAGGGGAGGGGAGCAATGCTCCCTCTAAGCTGTGGAGTCTTGCGTGCAAAAATTCTCCTTTTGGCATTTAAATGCCTCCCCGTTCCTTCCAGGGGGGGCCCTGGCCCACCCGCCTCGGAGTTGCCGGGGGTGTGTGTCGCTCACCAGGCCTTCCCCCCTGTAGCCACACACACAGAGGTTTTGGCTGTAGTGGGCATGGCCAACTCTGAAGCCAGCTGGAACTCCGTTCCTGTGCGTTCCTGCCCCAAAATAGCCCTTCTGTATCTTCTCCCACCTTACATTCTCCCACTTTAGCCGAGGCAGGGGGGAAAGGGATTTGCCCAAGGTGAGTTAGTGAGTGTGTGGCAGAAAAAAAAACAAATCAAATGTACTCATGCAGGATAAAATTTATACCCCACCCTTTGACCTGAGCTAGCTTATAAAAATATCAACCCACAAATCAAATAGTTTTAAAAATAAACTTAACAACACCCCAGGCCTAATTCAACAAGGAGACGTAATAGTCAAAAGTGAGGACATGATCCAGTGATGAAACTTCAGATCCTAACACTGGAGCACTGATTTAAACTATTAAATCGCTTGCTTAACAAATAAGTCGGAGAGTGATTCAGCAAAGAACACAACTTTATTCTTCAACTCCAACACAACTCCAACACGGATCAACATCAGATAACCAGAACAGCTTTTGCATTAAAGTTGTTCCCTTTTTAAACTCTCCCGGCTAATATAGCCACGCCTTTACTGTACATTATCAACCAATGAGATTGTCTTCATAACGACCAATCATCGATGTTCCCGCTCGGGGAGCTTGCTGATGTGCGATTGGTCGGTTCTTCCTGGGCTAGCCATGTGATTGGGTGCATGAGGATCCTAGCCCAGGACGAAGCTTAACATTGCGTTTCTATGAGGTGATTCGCATACATGTTTAGGTATTCAACAACAGCTATTGAATACACTACATAAACCTACATCAATAAACCAGTATAAATCAGGCATGAGTATCTCTCAAAATCCCTCAGTGAAGGGCCCAACCAGATCTGCAGAGCGAGGGAATGCCAATTAATCCATGATTTTTGTGATGCCGAATGATTTGGCCTAATGATTTGTTATGATCTGCCCTGAGCCCGTTTGCAGGGAGGGCAGAATATAAACTACAAAAATAAATAAAAATAAATACATAGGTTTACTGTTAATTCCCTTACACAGATTGGGAAGAAAAGCTACAATGGCTGAGATAAAAGGATTTGGCCAAGGCGAGCCTGTGACTATCTGAGGAAATGAGAAAAAGGGATTCTGGTGCCTTAAGCAGAAGGGACTGTTTCGGTTGGAGTGCCTTTATTCACCGCACTGTAGCCTCTGTTCTGGAAATGCACGTTCAGCAAAGAGAGATTATGGCAATGTGCGGAACATGCTTTGTAGGGATGGATGAACCTGTACATTTTCAGTTCTTCCATAGTCAGGTGGGGTAGCCATGTTGGTCTGAAGCAGCAGAACAGAGTTTGAGTCCAAAGGCACCTTGAAGATCAACAAAGGCCCCTGCCACATGGGGGGAAAAGCATGGGCAAAGTGCGGCTTTTGAAAGCCGCACCAAAAGAGACATGCGGCAGCAGGATCACATAGATCCCCTGAGCCGCCATGCAGTTCCTCCCCGGCATGATCAGATGCCGGGGGGGAGCCACTGAAGGAAGAGTGCAGCAGCCGAACTGCACATGTGTGCGCATGCGCAGTTCGGCTGGGAGCCTGGATTGCTCCGGACGACGGGCGCACCTGCGATCCCACGGCAGCGCTTGATGTGGCGTTCCTGGTAAGTCCTCCTCTGTAGGAGGTTCTTTTTTGCAGCAGGTTTTCCGTCTTTAGGGGCGGATCGGGGACGGGTGCGCGCCGCTTCCCAGATGTTGTGGTGAGATCGCGCCCGTTTGCTGCACCCCTGATCCGTCCCTCTCCCAGGCCAAAACCTTCCGTGTGACCGGGACCAAAGTTTTATTCAAGGTGTGAGCTATTGTGTGCACGCACACTTCTTCAGGTATCTGAATACTGTATCTGAAGAAGCGTGCATGCACACGAAAGCTCGTACCTTGAATAAAACTTTGTTGGTCTTAAAAGTGCCACTGGACTCAGTAATTCCATAGTTTGCTTGCATTTAAGGAGAACAATTTCCATCTAAACTACTTTAAAAAAAAAAAAGCTGGTAGTGGTGCATTTGGCTTTTTATACCCTTTTATGCCTTTAGCATTTAGTGCAAATCCCATCAGCCGTTGCATAACTAATGGTTAAGCAGTTAAATCAATGGTTATGCACTGTTTCAGTCCTAGGAAGCGGGTGTGTTACAAAGCAGCATACACAGATAATTCCCTTTTTTCCTTCTTGAAGGTTTAGGAAGAGCAAGGGGTTATCCTAACAATTAATATCCATTGCGCAGACCACATCATCATCACAAAAGGTCAATCCACTAAGCTACAAAGCTTTTATTTTTAACCTGACCAACCGTTTGGTGTAGTGGTTAGGAGCACGGACTCTAATCTGGGAGAACCAGGTTTCATTCCCCACTCCTCCACTTGCACCTGCTGGATGACCTTGGGCCAGCCATAATTCTGGCACAGCTGTTCTTGAAAAAGAGCAGTTTCTGTCAGAGCTCTTTCAGTCCCACCTACCTCACAGGGTGTCTGTTGTGGGGAGGGGAAGGGAAAGGAGTTTGTAAGCCGCTCTGAGACCCCTTTGGGTAGTGAAGGGCAGGGTATAAATCCAATCTCTTCTTCTCTTCTTCAACAGTTATCAGAATCTGTTTGCTGACTCTTCAGATAATTTTCAAAGGACAGTGAGGCCCAAATTCCCCATTTTCAGCGAACAGCACATGAAAACTGAGTCCTAGTTAATTTTTCCATCAGTAGTTTGGAGAGAGGTGAAGCAGCAAGCTAGCCAATATTGCAAATGACAGCAGATTCACTTGGGAAGATAGAAAATCCCAAGCTGACCAGTAGGTGCTTTCCTTTAAACTAAGCACTTCCAAATGGTTGAATTCCTTCTCTTCCTGAAACCTGAAGCACCTTTTTAAAGAAAGGACTCAGTGCTTACCTCTCCACACTAGACCTTAAATCCTGGTTCATCCCTGTCCCTGAACTTACATTCTACACTACACGTGAGTTCACCCCTGTAATCATCTCGGGGTATTTTTTTGTTTCCACATTACATTGAGGTCACCCCGGTTTTTCCCCACACTTGTCCTAGGATAAACGGATGCTGTTGTAACCAGGGATAAATGCAAGGTATTGGTCCTTTCCGCACTAGACCTTAAATCCTGGTTCATCCCTGTCCCTGAACTTACATTCTACACTACACGTGAGTTCACCCCTGTAATCATCTCGGGGTATTTTTTTGTTTCCACATTACATTGAGGTCACCCCGGTTTTTCCCCACACTTGTCCTAGGATAAACGGATGCTGTTGTAACCAGAGATAAATGCAAGGTACTGTGTCGCGAGTTGAACTCTGATAAAACCATGGATAAGATCCAAATGCGGAAAGGACCAAAAATGTATACCCTGAAACTCCTGTTGGTCTTGAAGGTTCTGCTGGAGTCGTGCATTCGTTCGTTTATCCGTTCTTTACTACGGTCACTTGACCAACCATGTAGCACATTTACACTAAAAAATACAGGCGTACAATAGCCCAAATAAAACAATTTAAAATTAACTCTAGTTGCAGTACAGTTTCCGAGACCTAAATATCACCAGACAGAATCTAGCTACTTGACAAGTAATCTTGGCATTCTTATCAGATAGAAGAGAATCAAGTCTTAACTTTTTCAGTGAGACCAGAGAATTTGCCTAACACCGGAGTAATAATCTCATCACGTGCTACCTTATGAAATGGGCAGCTAAAAAAACATGTGCTCTGTGGTTTCTACCTCACTTAGCGGACAGGAGCAGAGCCTTTCCAGATAGGGAGTTTTGTTATATCTGCCATCCAATACTGCAGAAGGGAGGGCCAAACACCTTGCCAGGGTAAATGACCTTCTGAATCCCTTTATTTCTAAAGATGTCAGGTAAGTTTGACCACACGCACTTATTTTGTAGGCTAGCAATAGCAGTTTGGCATTCTATGTCCTCAGTCCTCTGTTTAGCTAATCTCTTTGCCTAATCATAACCACAAGACAAGACAGCATGAAGAGAGGAGCCGATTTGTGACAATATGGCTCTGAACAGACTTAAGCCAGTTAGATTGAAAGTTGTCTTTATTTGTAAGTGGGAATAAACTTTGGGGATTAAAGTGTCCCTTTAGTCACACACACACACACACACACAATATACATACCCATGCTTCAACTTTAATGCTGCCTGTCTCCAGTCTCAGCCTAGCATTAGGTGCACACCTGTAGAATTGTTCTTCGAAACTTAGATTGCACTCTTTCTTGCGGAGCAAAATATGAGCTGGGTGGTCCTACAAATATCCCATACAGTAATTGGGCCAATGTTTTAGCCCTGAATAGTTTAAGAGCTGCCGAGACATAACATCCCTCTTGTGAGGGGGACATGTTGTGGGGTCGATTTAACAACATCCCTCCTCAAGAAAGACTGCAAATGTTCCAGTATGGCCCCAGATTCAATTTCCCATATTATTCTGGACTGCCAACTGCACACATCCTCACGTATGAAATTTTTACCCCTTCGGCCACGCTTATTTTCTAATAAATCTAGAACTGTTCAACATTTCCTTAATGATGCTAATACGGAGATCACAATTATGGTTGCAAAATTCTTAGCAGACTCAGTTGCACTTAGACACAGGTTTTTTACATAATATATACACTTTTATTGTCTAAATTTATTTGCTGGAACTAAATGTATCATTTCTCTATTATTATGCCATTAAAGGTGTCTGAATCGAATAGTTTAAGAGCTGCCGACACATAATAACCCCCTTGTGATCGATGAAATTTTGCTATAGTATTTGCTGATCTTTCTCTTTGGCGACAAATTTGCTGTGGTTTACCCTAGAGCCCGAATCCTGTAGAACTACCCCAAGATATTTAATTTTTTTAACTTGCTCAATCTGATGGCCATTAATCGACCATGACCTGGTCTCGGGGCTATTCCCAAAAGCTACTGTTTTGGTTTTCTGGTAGTTGATAGCAAGAAATTCGCTTTCCCCATATGAGGAGAGCTTCCTGAGAGTTCTCCTAAGAACTACCGGAAGCTGCTGGAGTCCAGTATAATGGCCCTTCCGAGTTGTGAGCATAACAAAGAAATGGGCACCAGGCAGAGCCCCAGCATTACTTTTTTTAACCACCCAAGCCCTGAACAACAGGCATCCATTTCAGTGTCAAAGTTAGTTTGTAAATTAAGTGTGTCAGATATATCCAGTGACTGCAATTTCAGCCACCAGATTAGTGTTAACCAGGGGTCATTTCCTGCAGGAGCGCACAGGAGCGAAGCTCCAGCAGTAAAGAGCCCAGGGGGCAGGCACATGCAACAAGCCCCACCCCCTGCTCCCAGCAACCCTCAGTCAGAGCAAGAAGCAGCCAGGTAAGTTGCAGAGCTCCCCCCGGCCCCCCAGTCCAAAACAATCAAGTGGCACCTTTAAGACCAAGTCTTATTCAGGTACAAGCTCTCCCTCCTCTGCGAGGACAGATCTGCACGTCCCCCCCCCCCCGAATAGCTAGCAATCCAAAACAGTCTCTTTTTAATGAAATTGACCCCTGGTGTTAACCACCATGGTCAAGTAGAACTGGTGAACTCCTGAAATCTGCCTACATCCCCAGTGCTCCCGTCACACCTAAGGAACCACGCTCTGAATCCATTTATCCAAAGTTTGGGAGGAAGGGCATTCAGTTGGTTGTACGTGAGGTACAACATTGGGCCGGATCCAAAAACGGTGTTCCACAGCTGTAAGAGGACTCCAGATAGTGGAGCAGGAGTGGCTGATTCAAACCAAACCCAAGAAAGTAAAAAATGGCACAGTTGAAATATGACACGAAAAGAGCGGGACGGGTTTTCCCGGGCAACTTTTGCCTGAGGGGAAAGGAGAGCTGTGGGGGGAAGGGAGAGCGGAGGGTTGGAGTGGAGGTGTCATTCGGATGGCCTGACCAAAAAAAGATTCCCCCCCCCCATGAACAATTGGGAACTGGAGAAAGTTGTGGCTTGACATGAGTTTTTAGATGGGTTACGGAGGGGGGGGGGCTATTTACTTATTTTATTTGGCTTATATATTGGCCTGCCCCACAAGTGGGCTCAGGGCGGCCACAGCACATAAAGCATAATAATGATCTAAACACGTAATGTGCTTTTATAGCTAGGGCTTGAGGGGAAACAGGGTTTCGTTTGGAGGCTGATTATGGCAGAGTCAAGGCAATGGAGTTTAGACGGCGATGGAACGCAGAAGGAGAAGCGCAGAAGTGAAGGAGGCTGGAAGGAACGCACGGCTCTTCCACCTCGCCCCGTTTGCCCTGCTATTCCCGATCCTTTGTCCTTGCTGGGAATCCAAACCCCGGGATAGCCTTCATAGGGGTGTCTGTGGAGAGCTTTGGAAAGCAGGACAAAAAGAAGCCGCCCTGCTGGCTGATGAGCCATCTCTGCTGCTGGCTGGGAGGACCTCAGCTGCCTCGGCTCTGGGAGCAGCTCGGGTCCGTCCCCTCCAGTTGCCACCCACGACAGGATGAGTTGCTTGCAGGCAAGGGGGGGGTTACGTGCCAGCTCTCACATTTCTGCGTTTTTTCAGTGTGTGTAACACTGGTTTTTGTTAGCTGACCCCCTAGCATGTTAAGGCAGGATACAACATTTCATAAATACAATCCATATTGTGGTACAGGGCTGCTTCCCTGAAAATTGTACCAATCTTTTTAAAAATTGCACACACTTTAACTTGTTCAAGACTAAAAATATGTGTCCCCAATATTAAAAGTTAGCTCATTTGAATGACTCCTCTCTCCTTCTTAGACCCTGGTGGGTTTTTTTTTCATTCTTCCTACTGCGAATGGCATTTCGCACCTTTTTCGTGATTGCAAAATTCATTTAGGAAATTCCCAATAATAGTGCTGCCGTTAATCCCAAATCCCTTTGGATAGGTGAGCCATGGAACGTGGGTCACCAGAGAGATGGTTATCCTGCTTGCCTGTTTAGAAAGGAATAATGCAAATGCCCAATTCAGGCAAAGTTGGAGGATTTGAGGAAGAGGATGAAATCTAAGCCATGTCACTAGCCAGGCATTCTAGAATTTATGGTTCCCTGTATTTAAAACTGCCTTCCACTCACACAAGGTCTACGTGCCATCACATCCAGTCTGTCTATGGATCGGATTGTTTAGAGAAGGCCCATGTACATTTATCTTCTTTGAAATTAACTTAACTGAGCCTTTTCCCCAGATCAGGGCTATTTTTGGGCAGGAAAGCACAGGAATGGAGTTCCGGCTGGCTCCTAAGTTGGCCACACCCAGCAGGAACTCATTAGCATAATAGGCCACACCCAACAGCAGGAACTCATTAGAACTGGCTACATTAGGGGTGTGTGGCCTAACATGAAAAGTTGTAGAGTTCCTGCTACAAAAAAAGCTCTGGGTTTTGACAACAAGGTAAACAGAATAAGAAGCAAAAGGTGGGTGTGGCTGGATGACCACACTTCTGATAACATGGGGGTGCGGCCTAATATGCTAGTGTGCTGTGCTTTCAAGGGTGTGGCCTAATATGCTAATGAGTGTCTGCTGTTGGGTGTGGCCTATTATGCTAATGAGTTCTTGCTGGGCTTTTTCTACAAAAAAGCCCTGCTCCAGATACCTTCCTACCCATGTTCCTTCCTTTTCCCCTTTAACTGACTCACAGGAGAAGAATGTACGACATAGGAAAAAAATCAAATGGGTAAATTGCCTTAGCCCTACCCTGTTTACTGGGATAACACCCCAAAGAAGCTCACCAACATTCCATGGTAGGCAGGTTTACTGAGCAAGGTTTATCAGAAGTGTAGGGGCTTTTTGTTTGTTTGTTTGTTTGTTTGTTTCATAGCGCCTCTATCCAACACAGTTCATGCTTATTAAATTGAAAGGGTGGTAATAGATCCCAAAATCAGCTGACCAGTTACAGAAACCGCTTCTGTCCAACACAGAAAGCAGATCATTTTAAGTCCATCGGGGACTTTGTGGGCGATTCTTCTACATCTGGCATTCTCTCCACATTTTCTCAACTGGGAGGGAAACTGGGAGGGAAAAGGGTAGCTCAAAACCCACATTCAAATACCCTGGGCCAACGCGGTCCTGAGTGCAAAGTCACCCCTGAATGGTCATAAAGCGGCCATAAATCTATGCAGAAGGTACCATAAAATCCGATGTTCAAAGGAAGCGAAAGTGGCATGGCGTGTGGAGGCTACCACAAAACCCTTTGATCAAAGAAAGCAAAAGCGGCATGCAGTGTAGAGGGTACCATAAATCCGATGGTCAAAGGAAGCGAAAGCGGCATGCAATGCAGAGGGGAATTTCTGTTCCAATGTGGGTTTGCCAAAACAACAGAGGGAAAAGCCAGTGCAGAAGCAGCCCCGGTTACATGAGTGATGTCTATATGCCACACCTGGACCCACCACTCTAAACTATTCTGGCGTTTGCAGACCTCAGAGGTTGTGATGGGGCTCTCCCAGTTTGGACCCAAGAATATGTCTTCTGCAGACACCAGGATGCAAGCAGGGCTATTTTTGGGCAGGAACGCACAGGAACGGAGTTCCGGCTGGCTCCCGAGTTGGCCACACCCAGCAGGAACTCATTAGCATAATAGGCCACACCCAACAGCAGAAACTCATTGGGATTGGCTACATTAGGGGTGTGTGGCCTAACATGCAAAGGAGTTCCTGCTACAAAAAAGGCCCTGGGTTTCGACAACAAGCAAGGTAAACAGAATAAGAAGCAAAAGGTGGGCGTGGCTGGATGACCACACCTCTGGTAACACGGGGGTGCGGCCTAATGTGCTAATGAGCTGTGCTGTCAGGGGTGTGGCCTCATATGCTAATGAGTTCCTGCTGTTGGGTATGCTAATGAGTTCCTGCTGGGCTTTTTCTACAAAAAAAGCCCTGGATGCAAGCCATATGCCACGTGGAGCAACGTGAAAGACGAGTGCATGCGCTGAGTGGTGCCCTCAGTACTCATTGCCCACCTGTGGGCCTCTTACTGGGGATTAAAGACAAAGTCTTGGAGGGTGGATGGCGGGGTTCCTTGAGCCCCTGGCATCTCTTGTCTGGTAGAGGCAAATGAGCCGTCTGATCTGCCAGGCAGTGGGACTAACGGTCCTCGTCTGAAGATTTGTATGTGACATTCTCGGAGAGGCAGCGGGGACGGGGGGTGGGGGTAACTAGGCGTTTGCCCTTGTCTCATGGTAGGATAGCTTGGGACAGAGCTCCCTCTCCCTGCCTGGAGGTTCTCAGTGCAGTTCAAGTAAGGAAGTGAACCCAGTGAAGCGGCGCGTAGGGCCGAGAAAACGTGTAGAAAAGGAATCCCAAAACATCTGATATTTAAGGAGAAACCATGTCATACTCATCTGGTTGTCAATGCAAATCAGTTGCTTCTGTTCAAACCAGTATCACACGCACACACACACACACGCGCGCAAAACCCAAAACTCACGGCAACTCACGGTCTTTCCGTTGTGGCATCCCCTCCCACACACACATGTGCTAAGTACTCACCACAGTTGCTACTGCCAGGCCTTCTGCGTGACTTGTGAGTTGGTCTTGGTCTATCAGGTTCAGTTCTTGCTGAAGCAGAGCCACGTGAGAGTCCTCCGCTCCCATCGACTAGGAGGGAGTCTGCTGGTTTTCGAGGAGGAAAGTGTCATCGCTCTAGTGGGCTCGCTGGAACCAGCCTAGTCCTTATGGTGTGTTTGTCCACGTTTCCAAACGGCCACAAAACCATGCAAGTTACTCATCTCCCCGGATTCCAAACAGGCCTGTGAGAATGGATGGTTCAGTACCCTCCTGTTTTGCCCTTTGCTGTGACAGGAGATGCAGTCTGCTTCCCACATTCAGATATTTTATTCAGGGGAATGCTTGCGACCACGCACCCCGCTTTGCTGACAAGACACTGTGAGCGGTGCTTGTGTATCAGACGCAATCGCCAGCCTTCCAGAGCATGTGTACTTCTGTGAAAGGAGAGTGTAATGTGAAATGTGGTCTTGGCGGTAGAATCAACCTGGGTCTGCTGATTCAAATACACTGTGAAATGTCCCTGGTCTTTGTGTATGTATTGTTTGTTGCATTTTTAAAAGCCTTTCTTTCTAGGTTCACTGTTTTGCAGTTACGAACCCTCTACCATTCTGTCTCTCCCTTTCACACCTGTCCTGCTCCGTATGTTTTTGTAGCACCCGTGGGTGGACATTATTTTCCATGCGTTGGTTTGGCCTTGACATATGCTTCTTACCACAGAATGATAAACATATTGGATGGAAAAGTACGGAGATAGCTAGATCTATTCAAAACATTACCGGCTTGCTCCCCCCCTCCCCCCAAAGGAGTGTTATAAAGACTGATGTTGTTGCTTTATTTGTAGATGGATGTACGTTAACAGGTGTTATCAATAGGATTTGTGCTGCAGTTGGTCTCAGAAACGGCCCGCATAATTGCAGCAAAACATTTCACTCTCAGCTTTCTAACAGCATTCTGTCATTCCGAAGTGACATCGATGGGTGATAATGAGCGCTGTCAAGGAGTGAGATTCCATTCTGCATCTTTTGCTGATGTTGAAAATGGCTGAAAATCGACTTGGAGGAAAAAGAATGTTTGAATAGGGTTGTTTTTTTTCACCCAAAGAAAGTGACAATGATTGAAAATCCTCACCAATACATCTTGGGCTGGGTTTCATATTTTCAGCTTGAAGAACTACATCCACCAGTCTGAATATTAACGTGCAGGCACATTCTTAACCCTTTTGTGTCCTCTGACGAGTCCGGCACGATGCGGCACTTCGTTGCCAGCCATCTATCATGGCAAAGCTTGTGGACTGCAGAGTGACAGGATTCCCAGCTGTGAAAAAGAGAGTCTCAGATCGACTGTCAGCAATTATGCTGACCCTCAGCAAGGTGGATAGAAAGATTGCCCTCTAAAAAACCATATTGCATTTTTTAGGGAGATGCAGGCACAGTCTGAACATTATTGTCCTTTAACAATGGGCTGTGATGGGCTGAGAAAGGGTTCAAATCCAAACAAGGAAGGGACTCTTTCTCTTAGGAACGTGCTTCAGCTTTAAGTGGTCAGAAGATTCTGTAGATGGCCGACTGTAAACCAGAGCAATCAAACAAAGAAGAGGGAGCCTTGTATTGTGCAAAGGGCAACCAGGTCAGGTTTCCTGCTCTCTTGATTTTATAGGATCCCAAGCAGTCAGTCTTCCAGTTTCGAAGGAATGCTCATGCAAGCAGGGTTGCTTAGAATCACCAGCCTCCCCCCACCCCCCCGGACAAATCTGCCCCCCCCCCCATGACCCTTATCCCAACCAAGCATCATAACAAATCAATTGGCTGGCTGTTACCACCCATCTGTAATAATTAAAAATCCACATGTCCATTTGTGGCAGGCATAACTCATCAGAAAACAAAACTAGGAATCTCAAAATTGGCCATCAGCGTCAGGACGATCATGGGAGTTTGATGGCCAAAAATGAAAGAAATCGAAATATCCTGGCCCAGGTTATCTCCAAAAACACACACACACACCCTGCTGTTTGCAATGGAAGCTAAGCTTGTGTAGTGGTTGAAGTGTTGGATTAGCTTCTGGGAAACCAGTTTAGAATCCGCCACTCGGCTGTGGAAGCTCGCTGGGTGACCTTGGGCCAGTCACATGCTCTCAGCTTAACATACCTCACAGGGTTGTTGTGAGGGTAAAATGGCGGCGAGGACAACGATGTAGGCTGGTTTGGTTCCCGCTGGGGAGAAAAGCCAGAGATAAAGTAAATAAATAATTCCTAATTTCTCTTCCTCCTTACTACTGAGGCAGATTAGTATTTATTATCATGCATTGGTAGGGGGGAAGCATCCTTTTACCACTTTGATAGATTATGGGGGAATATTAACTCCTCCCTCTTCTGTTCCTAATATTAAGTAAGCTTTGCTACTATACTACTATTAAATACATTCTAAATTGCCAACCGGATTGGATGAGACGTTGAGATTGAAACATAAGAGGGGGTTTAGAAGTTGGGATAGAGGAATGGACGATCATGAAAGGAAGAGTGTTAAGTCGCTCGCTCAACAAAGCAGTCGGAGGAGTGATTCAGCAAGAACACAACTTTATTCTTCAACTCAAACACAACTCCAACACGGATCAACATCTGATAGCCAGAACAGCCTTTACATTGCAGCTATCCTGCTTTTAAACATTCCCGGCTAATGTAGCCACACCCACTGTACAAATACCAACCAATAAGGTTGTTCACATAAGGACCAATCATGGATGTTTCCCGCTCAGGGAGCTTGCTTGAACGTGATTGGTTAGGTGCTTCCTGAGCTAGTGACATGATTGGATGGATTTGGATCCTAGCCCAGGACGAAGCTTTACATTACACTTCAATTAGATGTTTCACAACATATCATGCATTCAAGGCAGCTTTGAATACACTACAAAGAGCAAAAGGAAAGAGGAGAAAAGTGTGGAAAAGAGTTGTAGGATAGGGAAAGGCAACAGAGGGGGTGGGTTTCTTTTAATTGCTAGAGCACTCTATAACAGGGCTGCCCCTTTTCAAGATCTGGCTGTGCAGGGCCTGTGTGGAACTAAAGGAAAAAGGAGACTGCATCCTGGCACTGACTGTAGCCTGCCCTGGCTGGCCTTCCTTGCTCCAGTGTGGGCTTGGCTGATGGGGTTAGCAGATCCGAGAAGCAAGGGTTTCCCTCAAGACTCCTAGACCGATTTCCCACTAGCCACTGCTCCATCCTCTTCCTTCCCCCCCCCCAGTTCTACGTGTCAATTTCCCACCAGTTGCTGTGCGGCTGCATTTTGCCCCACAGCTTCACCCAATTTCCCCTGCATCTTCTCAATCCTGGTTTTTTAGGATCAAGGAGACGCGGGGGGGATCGGGTGAAGCTGCGGGGCAAAATGCAGCCGCGCAGCAACTGGTGGGAAATTGACACATAGAATCGGGGGCGGGGGGGGGAGGAAAAGCGAGGACGGAGCAGCGGCTAGTGGGAAATCGGTCCTAGTGAACTTTGCAGAACGGACAAACTCTTTACTGACCTCGGCCTTCCCTGTGCCTCTAGTGGCCACAGTTAGAACTGCGCTAGAAAAAAATTGAAATGCATTCCCTGAATACAATACGGCGATGCTAGCTTCACGGGCCCTCCAACTGACTTGGGCCCTCTAAATTTTGTCCCCCGAATCCCTCCACCCTCGGCAGACCTGGCCTGCTTCGGCTCGGAACTCTAGTGTGTGGGGGGAGATGGGCTCCTGCCTTCCCTCCCCCACACCATTATTGGGAGCCGAGGTGGGCTGTTTCAGCTGCTGAAAATGGCCCAAGGAAGGTGTTCCACAGTCCGGATCCGAATTGGGCACCTGCTGTGCTTTTACACAGGAGTTGTCATCAGGGCCTCGCAGCTGCACTATGGCTGCAGGTCCCCATGGCGTGCAGTTTGGCCCTTAGAAGCCTGCAGTTTTGCTTGGGGTGGCACTGGCATTGCCAGGTCCATCAGACCAGTGGGCAGGGGATGGGGGTGCACTTCCCGGGAGTGGGGAGGGAAGAAGCCAGAAATAAACACAACGTGCCTATGTCACCTAGAAGTGACGTTGGCAGGCCGGGATGTCGTGGGTGATGTTCTGGTTTCTGGGCAAAACTCTATGGTAGCATTTATCCTCTAACCCAGGGGAGTCAAACATAAGGCCCCGGGGGCCAGAACCAGCCCATCCAGGGCTCTTATGTGGCCCGCGAGCAACTAGTGCAAGGGAGGAAGTGCTTGGGGGGAAGGGGCAGAGCCTCTCCATTGTGGCCTCAGCACGGCAGAACAACCTTGTCAGCAGCCGTCAAGCATCGTGGGAGCATCTCCCCAGTGCTGCGCTGCTGCCTTTCCGGTCCGCCTATGTGGGTTTCTCTCTGCACCCCCCTCCCAGCCCATGAGGCCTTGCGGAGAGGATACACCTTGGGCCCTTGCGGAGAGGATACACCAACTCAGAGCTTACCAGCTGCTGTCCTTTATACAGTTTTTATCTCTGGTACCTGGCATTACGTCTTAAGGCACACACGGCCCCATCCGACAAAGTGACATTTATGTCAGATCTGGCCCTCGTAACAAATGAGTTTGACACATCTGTTATAACCATATAGTTTTGCCCAAAAACCAGAGTGTTGCCCTTCCAGGTGAGGTAGACACCAGTGTTCCCTCTAAGCTGAGTTAAGTGTGAGCTAGCTCACAGGTTTTTTTAGCCTCCGGTGCACAAAGTTGACCGCATGGCGAGGCCGCTGCGGCATGCATAGCATCCTGCACAATTTACTGGCACACAACAAAGACAAAGGGGAACGGCCGGTGGGCCAACTATATACACATATGGGGACACCCCCTAGGTCCCGTTGGTGGGTTTGAATCTCCCGCCAACATCCCATTGGTCCCTCCGTGGAGAGACCAGGAGCCTTGTCCCCATTGTTCTTCCAGAGTCAAGCTCTGGGGTATTTGCTGGCCCCAGTTGACACAACACGGACACAACAAATACAGACGCGCCGTCTTCATCATGTGAACTTCAGAAGGAGATATGCTTGGAGAGCAAGCTGGAGGAGATGGACCTTGAGATGGATCCATCAAGACAGTTCCTAACGTGTTATTTTTCAACCTTTGTCCCTTACAGTGTCGTCCATGAGACTGGAAGCCAATATTCTGAGCATTCTCAGATCGTTCGTGATTTTCTCGGACGACTCTTTTATGTATTGCGCTTCTCGCCAGTGCTCTACCGAGGGACCTGGCAACCCTAGACAGCACTATAAAACGAGGCCCACCCTAAACACTACAAGCAAATTGGTGGTTTTCTGCAAAGCATGTAAGGCAGTTCTCATTCATGAGTAGGGTTGCTAGCTCTAGGTTGGGGGAATTTTCTCCAAGGGAGCTGATCTCTCTTGTCTGGAGATAGTTGTAATTCCAGGCCACACCTTGAAGTTGGCAACCCTGTTTCCTGGGGCTCCCAGCAAGTCTATGCTGGAATTCTGTTGTTGGGCAACAGGAACTTTCCTAGCACTATTCTATGTGTGTTGGTGTTCGAGTAGGGCGATGTATTTTAAAGTATTAGATTTTGTACGCTGCCTTGGATGAAAGATAAGGTGGACTAGATGTTTTAAAATAAAATTAGATGGAAAACGTGTATGTAGCAAAACTCCAGCGGGTGCTCTTGATGCGCAAAAGCTGCTTCATGAGTGTGCGCTGGTCGGTAGAGAAGCATCAGGCTTAAGCATCATTTCCCCACTCCAACCCCCCTCCCCCAGTGGCTTTTCTGTAACAGAAGCAGATGACAGAGTTTTGCTACTTATGTCTGCATGTAATATATCATTTATGCTAGCGGCCTTAAATTGGGAAATTTTATGAATGTGCCAAGTAGAAAGCCTATTAGAGAGAGAGAAAAACATGTTTTGGTCTGTTTATGTCTAAAAATTAAATTGAGTTCCGAAATGTCCCTGAGAAATCTAGTACTGAAGCTCACAAAGTTCCAGTGCCATGAAAAGTGCTATTAGGGAAAACAAGTGTCCTTTGGTAAAAATGTTCTCTGGGAGTTTGACAACCTGTGACAATGGCTGCTTGAAGTAATTCTGCTCTTTTGCATGCAGTTGGAACTTGGACATGACTCATACGTGCCTAACTGGAGTAACTTGGGAATTAATCTGCACAAGGAGAGAACCACAACTCTTCTTGGACCTTTAAACCTGTAATGGTCATTAATTCACGGGTTGCCCTAACTTGGAAGCAGCCGGACAGCACACAACAGACGATACCTTCTCTGTAGCCATTTCCTCTTTACGTGCCACACACACACCCTGTACCCTTTCATCTCTGCTCACGTACTTCGCCTTTGAGTACCATTTGCACAAACACAATAGATGCACATACAGGCCCGTAGCCTGGATTTTGTGACTCGGGGGGCCTTTAAATATGTCAGGGGGCACTAACATTCTGGTGCGGCCAGAATGAGCACCTGGCCCTTGTCCCAGCTCCCGCCAACCCAGCGGTTCGAAAGCACGATGTAACACCGAAGTGCAAGTAGATCAATGGGTACCTACCTTAGAGGGTAGGGGGCACCCTCCCCCTGTCGAGGGGGGTCTGTGGCACAAAATAAAAAATAAAATAAAAATAAAATTAAAAAACTCACTTTTGCAGCGTTCACACTCTGCTTGCCTACGTGGGGAATCAGGCCACGCCTGGGGAAGGGGCGGTGGTGGGGAGTCCTCCAGGCAGCCCAGAGAGTTGGGCGTCCTCCAGGCGGCCCAGAGAGCGGGGGGGGCTGGGGGCTGGATGGAAGTCAGGGGGCCTTGGCAGGAAGTCAGGGGGCCAGGCCCCGAAATGCCCCACTGTAGTTACAGGCCTGCGCACATAGAGACCCACCATTCATACATCTAGCAAGTGGCCACTGCACTGATAGTGCTACATCCTTCCTCCGCACCAACAGATAATAGCTAGCCAAGGACAGTAAATGTAACGCATCCACAGGTCTATCATTTTCCTCAAGTATCTATGGCCATTTGCACTTGGAGTGTTTTGAATGGCTCGCCCATTTCTCAAGATTCTCCACTGTTCCTGTTTCTGAGGCATCTCATCTGTCAGCAGCTAACCATTTCTCTATCCAGAACAAGGGACTGTGTATTTGAATGAACTTTGCCTCACTCTGAGCAGACGCGGAAACAGAATGCTGTCGGAAAGTTAGGAGAAGCTGAAATGTGACCTTGAGCTCAGAAAGAAGAGGGTGCACGCATTGCTCTTCAGGCTCTTTCTTCAGGAAAATATGGCTACTTTGGGGGTTTTTTGGCTGCCTGTTAATGTTCTGAAATATTTGAAGGGTCCTTGTGAGCTTGAAAATAGATGCTAAACAGTCATGTCGGATCCTCACTCGTAGCTCGAGTAATCTGAAGAAGGCGTACTGAGAGTGTTACAAAGAAAGGGATGGTACGGGGTGGGGGCCGCCCTTAGACAGGAAAGGGAGCCCGGAATGGATTTTCTTTTCGCTCAAAAGGACAGGAAGTCGATGAAAGGAAAGGCTGGGGGAGAGACAGGGAAGCGGATCAGATGTACGGCTACTGTTGAGAGAGGCGTACGGATTTGAGTGCCAGGAGAAACCTGATATAGATTTGTTTCCTACTGATGGGGTTCATAGTTTTGTGTCCAGAATTCACCCTTCTAACTTGAAATGTATTTTAACTGTGGATTATTATTATTATTTTTTTGTCACTTGCAGAAGCGGAGGAGCTGTATCAGAAGAGAGTTCTAACCATTACCGGGATTTGTGTTGCGTTGCTTGTTGTGGGAATAGTGTGTGTGGTAGCTTACTGTAAAACCAAGTGAGTGGTTTTTTATTAATATCCATCTTCCATCCATTGAAAGTTTATATCATTCTTATAGTTCTGGTGTTTCCTGACTAGCATCCTTCAGCCAAGAGGGGGCGTTCAGGGTTCCCCCTTGCAGGGAAGGAAAGATAGCAGAGGACGGGCAGCCGAACCCCTGCGGTGCTAAATAGTCACCTAGGCTTCTTCGTCTAGATCCAAGAGACGTATCCTGGGCTTTGAACTGGCAGATCCGAATATCAGCTCCAGTGGTGAATTTTGGTTATATCAACAGGCAACACGTTTGAGCCCCGAGCGAACCCTGTCTCCTTATGGTCCAGGCCGTCTCTTCGTATTGGCTGAGTCTCAGGTTCATGCAAAGAAGGGAAGCATCAAGAAAAAGATGACCGTTGCTACTGCCTATCGGTCACATTTGCTGTTAAAAGCATGGGAGCAAAGAGCCAGTGAGACGTTAAGCACAGTTTTTAAGAATGCATGTGCTTTTATGAGCACTACCTTTTACGAACACTACCATCGAGTCGAGATCAAGCAGAGGACTGGGCCTTGGTTTTTTTAGTGCCCCGATCCCAAGCTTCAAAACGAGGCAGGAAAAGGCCGTATAGAGTTGAGTGCTTTGGCTACTTGGAATTGTGTTCCAGCCATGAACATATTTACTTGGAGGTAAGTTACACTCACTCCCTGGAGAAGACCCTGATGCTGGGAAAGACTGAAGGTCAAAGAAGACGGGGACGGCAAAGGATGACATGGTTAGACAGTGTCATAGATGCAATGAACATGAAGTTGAGCCAACTTCAGAGGACGGCGGAAGACAGGAGGGCCTGGCATGATCTGGTCCATGGGGTCGCGAAGAGTCGGACTCGACTGTGCGACTGAACAACAACAAAGCCCAGGCCCCCTTCTCCAACCTTTTTTTTTACTCTGTGGGCACTTGTGGAACTTTGGAGTCCAACAAAATGCCTCCTTCCTCCTACCTCCTGGGAAGAAGAAAGGCCTGACTAAGGAAAACCCAGGTCCTCCTAATCCTCCTGTGGAAAACCCTTTCATATAAATGAGGGTAGCCAATAACAAAATGAGCCTTACAACAGCCCCGCCTATTCTCTGACAAGATCAGAGGGCGCCAAGGGAAGTACTGGCTGGTACTACGGCAGCTGTGGGCACACTGGGGAAACCCTGACCTAGCCCACCAAGGAAACAGACTGCAACACAGACTTAGAATACATGAAGACTTCTGGGTGGAAAGTTATGGGAGCAGGAGCATTTCAGGTGCTCTTGCAAGTCATCAAAATTCATAACCTCAACTGCATTCAAACATCACGAACAAGCCTCTGGTCCTGACAAGCACGAACCAAGTTAAAGATTGAAGGTCAAAGAAGACAGGGACGGCAAAGGATGAGATGGTTAGACAGTGTCATAGATGCAACGAACATGAAATTGAGCCAAATTCAGAGGACGGCGGAAGACAGGAAGGCCTGGCGTGATCTGTTCCATGGGGTCATGAAGAGTCGGACGCGACTGTGCGACTGAACAACAACAACAACAAGTTCCATTGAGCAATGAGATGCAGCTCCTCACAACTGTGTGTAGGAGTGCAACAATAACTGGCAGTCTAAGGGACCACGTGATGATTCAGTGTCCGCGTCATTTGAGCAGTAAGACTAGGGTCACCGGCTCTGGGTTGGGAAATACCTCGAGATTTTGAGGGGTGGAGCCGGGGGAGGGCGGGGTCTAAGGAGGGGAGGAACCTCAGCAGGGCCATTATGGCCATAGAGTCCACCCTCCAAAACTGCCATTTTCTCCAGGGGAACTGATCTTGGTCGTCTGGAGATCAGTTGTAATAGTGGGAGATCTCCAGGTGGCGCCTGGAGGTTGGCAACCTTAAGTCAGAGGGAGAAAGGCCTGTCATAAAAGGACTCTGGTAAATCATGAGCACATATTTTCAAGAAAATGGGTAGGAGTGGAGAGAAGGGGGAATTCCACCACTCTGGCGAAGCCGGATCTCCCGACACCCGTAGGGGAGCCCCCTGTCTACTGGGAGCAGCGGCATCACAGCCCGCTGCACCCAGGGTTCCCGTGAAATTTGCCTTTCAGTTTCTTGAGGGCCATTGCCATAAATGAGGCTTGGAACTGTATAGAACTGCCTGTCACTGGGAAACCGTTTGAAATGCAAATCTGAAAATTGCTGTAATTGTACATGTTAAATTTTATTGAAAGCGTTCATTTAGTTGGGGAGGGATTTGCAGCTGAGAAGAGAAAATAATAAAAGTCTGCCTCGAGCAGATTTATGAGGACAATCTCCAAAATCCACAGTTCAGCATTCTAGACCATTTCAGAGCTAGAGGGAGCTTTGCATTGGATTAGTTATGAGTGAAATCCCTCCCCCCCCCCCCCCCCCCCCAGCCGGGGGCACGCACTGAATGTGCGTGGAGATTTCTCAGAAGCTCGTCTTTTCCCAAGAGTTTTCTCCTTGCTCATGATGTTGGTTGCCACTCTGAGAACTGAAATAAAGAAAAATGATTTCTCTCTCTCTCTCTCTCTCTCTCTCTCTCTCTCTCTCTCTCTCTCTCTCTCTCTCTCTCTCTCTCTCTCTCTTTCTCACTCACTCACACACACACACACACACTCAGACCAATTTCACACAAGAGCTGTGCCGTTGTAGCGCCTCCCTTTGCCCCGCTTCTATACACACACACGTACTTGTTAGAAAACAAAAGTTAAAAAAGACGCAAAGGAGTTTTATGGCTTTTAAAAAACATGTATGCAATATTTTGGCACTATTTTTAATTTTTTTCCTATGTACTAACACTCTATTACACTATAACACAGTGATGTTTTCACTTGTTACTTAAATTTGGTGGTGGTGGGGGATATTTCATGGGAGAAACCATTTTTTCCTGTGTGGCTTTTCGCTTTTGCAGCAGTGCCAGCACATTTCTAGTGCTCAGAAAAATAATTTAAAATGTCAAACTAAAAAAAAAATGTACTAAATCCTTACTTCCCCAACAGGACATGGGTTCATATGCTAAAAGTCAGCCCAGATGTTTGCTTTACATTTCAAGCTAGAGAAGAAACTCTAGGGGAAATGATGCTCGGTTCAAAATATGAGAATTTTGAACTCATTTGTAGACATATTTTGGTGAGGTCCTTTTAATTACATCGTAATGACTACATGGTAGGGGGCATATGGCTGAATGCCACCCTGGAATTTCTGTTCCAAAACATCCCAGAGCAACAATCTTCCACAAAATATGCCTACTTGAGACGTAATTCCCACCATTCTATAAAAGATATTCTTGGTTTCTAAGGTGATATCCTGTGATCTTTTAAAACATTCTGACAAAGTGTGGGGTCCGGTCTTACTCTTTTACCAATATGAAGAAATGCACATTCTCAGAGCCACAAGGAGACATAGCAAGATCCACATTTTATGTAACACTTTTCTCTGAGGTTCCAGAAGGTTAACATCCATCCATATGTAATGTTGTGACCAGATATCTGGGTCAATGTTTTTAACTGTTTACCTGCTACCTGAATTGAGGCCTTGGGATGTGTAAAGCAACAATGTCTGCATACAGGATGACCTTAAATTCTGGAAGACCAAACTGGAATGCATGTATACATATCCTCTTTAACTACAGTGGCTGATGGCTCCACGGTGAAAGCGGAGGCAAAGAGGACAATCTCTGTAGACGTAAATTTGATGGGGACAGTGAACTAGTGCCTGGAGCCACTGCACTGTATTCTGTGAATGCCTTCTTTATTTACTTCAGACTAACATGGTTGATTATGTTTGTGACCTTGGGGCATGATCCATCACCCCGTCGGTGCAGCTGTGCATGCAGCAGAGGTTTAGCAGAGGGCACAATTGCCCCCTTTTCTCCCTACACTCTCCTGCTAATCTTTTGGCCATGTGCCCCCAAATTAGCCGCTTGTATCCACCCTTTTCTGCTCCGCCAAATTTGACCATTTCCTGTGAGCCGAGGAGCCATCCACCAATGGAAGTTGCTTTTAAGTTGAAGATTCATTAGGACTTGTGTGGTAGGCCTGCAACACATTCTTTAAATCTGCTGTCCACATTAAAGAGATCTAAAGCTAGCATGAAGTGGAGCCATTTGAGGGAAACACTTTTTCAGAGGCTAAAAACAGCGACAAACTCTTCTGGTGGACATATTTTGAGTCCGGTGGCACCTTTGAGGCCAACAAAGTTTTATTCTGGGTATAAGCTTTCGGGCTCTTTTTGTAGCAGGGACTCCTTTGTATATTAGGCGACACACCCTTATTTTAGCCAATCCTCCAGAGCTTACAGTAGCCCCTGTAAGAAGAGCTCTGTAAGCTCTTGGAGGATTGGCTACATTCGGGGGGGTGTCGTCTAATATGCAAAGGAGTTCCTGCTACAAAAAGAGCCCTGATTGCTTTCGTATGCGAACTACATTGAAACAGCATAATACACAGCATAATAAAAGAGTTTACAAACAGATGCAAGAACTGAATGACATTAGCATGTATAGTGAGATAATAAACCGATTTCTCTGTTAAGCCCTGGGGTTTTCATTGTCCTGAGTGCTGCGATAACTTGTAATGCAGCAATCTCCCATTCCAGTCTGTTTCTGAAATTCCTTTGCAGTAAAACAGCTACTTTGAGGTCCCCCATTCAGTGTCTTGGGAAGCTGAGGAAGTCTTATTTCAATGTATCTGAAGAAATGTGCATGCACATGAAAGCTTATACCCAGATTAACTTAGTTGGTCTTAAAGGTGCCGTTGGGCTCAAACCTTGTTCTGCTGTGTCAGACCAACACGGCCACCCACCGCAAACTCTTCTGTTGTCATTCCCTGCTTTAATTATTTCTACCAATATGACAGAAGCGAAAACGACTAAACGGAGGCTATTGTACATGGGTCACCTTCTGAGAAGGCAGGAGTCACTGGAAAAGTCAATCATGCTAGGCAAAGCTGAAGGCAGCAGGCAAAGAGGAAGACCTAACATGAGATGGATGGACCCAAGTGAGGAAGCCATGGCCCACTAGTTTGCAAGACCTCAGCAAGGCCATTAACAATAGGGAGAGACATGTGGCTGGGTACTTGGGCGAGCTGTCCTTCAGGATCCCAGCATGCCTTTGCCTCTGCAGAACAGATTCAATTATCCCCAGCGTAGAAAAAGAGGTGCAGGAGCTCATTACCATAACTCATTAGCATACCTTATTTGCATATGCAACACCCCCTGACATACCCGGAAGTGTGTCGGAAGGCAACACCCACTGCTCAGGCTCCACTGGACTCTTTTGGATTGCTAGCTATTTGGCGGGGGGGGATGTGCAGATCTGCCCTCGCAAAGGAGGGAGAGCTTGTACCTGAATAAAACGTGGTCTTCAAGGTGCCACTGGACTGTTTTGCACCGGGGAGCTGGGGGGGAGCTCTGCAACTTACCTGGCTGCTTCTTGCTCTGACTGAGGGCTGCTGGGAGCAGGGGGTAGAGCTTGTTGCATGTGCCCACCCCCTGGGCTCTTTACTGCCGGAGCTCCGCTCCTGTGCGCTCCTGCAGGAAATGACCCCTGATTATCCCAGTCACTCAGGGCAAACATTACCGAAGACCGGGCATAACCACTGAGCAGGGGACCCGTATCTTCCTCGGTAGAAGAACGTGGCCAAAGGGTCCCATCCTCACAGTTGGCTTTGGGGTTTCCCCGTTCTTACCTGAGCGCCTTTTCGATAGGAAGCAGTGCACGTTTAAGTGACCTTTCTTCATCTGCTTATTCTTTAGAAAACAGAGGAATCAAATGCATAACCATTTAAGGCAAAATATGTGTCCAGCGCATCAGAACAGGAACCTCGCAAATGGACCAAGCCACCCCCGGCTGGACCCTGAGGAAATTCAGATGGCTGATGTAAGTGACTTTTGTTTGCATGGCCAATTTTATGTGGTTTGATGTGCTAGGTATTTAAATCCTATCTTAGCCAGCGTGACGAACCCTTCCTGATGCTTTCAGAGTGTGCCGTCTTTGAAATGACTCTGTTCCGGAAATATCAGTGAACGTAGCCATGTTTTTACAATCAGCGGTAAAGCTACGTCAGGAAAACGTCCAATGAGTCATTGTTTTATGCTACCTTATGTTTTATATGTCTGGCTATACGTGGTTTTAAGTGTATATTTCTTCTTAGGGTAATCCTTTTTAAGGTAGTTGATACCAATAAAGGTCAACTGGACTGAACTGTTGTAAGTGACTTCTGTTCATTTGGCTCGTGGGGACTCCTTGGCAACCAGAGTGGTGGGAGAGGCCGAACAGCTACAGAAAAAGAGGAAGAAAAGCCATCCCTCCTCTTCCCCCTTCTCACTCCCCTGTTCTCTCTTTCCTTAGCCCTGCCTTTCTTCCTTTCCCCCACCCCCCACCCTGGATTCCATGCATTCCTCTTCCTTGGCTGCCTCCTCCTCCTCCTCCTCCTTCTTGTCCATCTTCTGTCGGCTGGGAGGAGGTGCCATGGCCAGTGAGCAGCCTTCCTTGAATGGTTTTTCAGGAGCAGGGCCATTATCTGCTCTGATGCTTAGTCATATTTCACTAAAAAAACACCCCACAAAGTAGACTGCAGAAGTCCCCCCCCAAAAAAAACAATGTCCCCTCTAAGCTGTGGAGTCTCGTGAGCAAAAATTCCACTTTGTGAGCTTCTGGCATTAAAGTTGTGAGCAAGCAATTTGGCTCCTGCATCAATTAGTTGGCTCTGGAGCCATCCTCCCTGAGCTAAGACAAAAATGTGTGAGCCGGAGGCTAAAAAACTGTGAGCTAGCTCACACTACCTCAGCTTAGCGGGAACACTGCCCACAAGTGCTGGTATGTTTTCTAAGGCTCAGCGCAGGGCGACAGTCCGAGGCCAGGTCTACCAATATAGTGGACCGGGGTGGGTAGACCTGTTCTCCAGAGGCCAGGTCTACCCGCATAGAGGACAACATTTTCTGTAATGAAATTTGATTTGTTTCTGTTTGTTTCTCTTATAATGTTTAAATCATTCTTAAAATACAGTTTAAATATAGTTTAAAAGAGTTCATTCTGAGATTTTACAAGGTTATGGAAATAATCTAAAAAACTAATTTATGCAATAGTCAGATTTAGACTTGCTCACAGCTTTAATGCTACTAGCCTTTTTTTTCGCTCACAAGGTAGAGTTTTTGCTCACAATACTGTGGAGCTTAGAGGGAACGTCGCCTGTAACCCAGAACAAAGAAAGCTTATCTGGCTTTATGAGGCCAGAACTACTTAATCATAATTGGTATTCCTGGTTAATGTAATTATTTGGGACGTTCTGGAGGTGAAAGACTAAAGTCCAAGACACACAGGCTAATCTGAACGGACTGACTGAATTATCACCTCTGAAAATGGTAACTCGGCTCAGCAACAGCTCCTCTGATGGAACGGCTTTTCCATCTGTAGAAAAGTGGAGGGAGATTCCCCTCTCTGCCTCTGCAGGCTCCCAGTCGGCTCCCCACACTGTTCTTTCCAGTCCTCTGACTTACAGGTGCACAACTGGGGGGGGGGGCACACAGGCTGCATCGGGGTGTGTGCCTTCCTCTAGTGCAGTGATGGCGAACCTTTTAGAGACCGAGTGCCCAAACTGCGACCCAAAACCCACTTATTTATCGCAGAGTGCCCACACGGCAGTTTAACCTGAATACTGAGGTTTTACTTTAGAAAAAACAACTCATACATTAACTTAAGATGATCCAAACAAAGGAAGGAAAGCAATCCCAAATGCTTTCAGTTACTTAAAATTATTTGGCAGAGAATTCAACACTTTAATAGTGGTCTGGGCCTGGCTGGGGCGATGGCACCGTGCCCACAGAGAGGGCTCTGAGTGCCGCCTCTGGCACCCGTGCCATAGGTTCGCCACCACTGCTCTAGTGGAACTCCATTCATGGTACTTAGACTCCAAGCTTTAATGTAGCACGTTTATGACAATCCTATAAATAAATCAGTGTTGTCCTCTTCGGATTAATGTGAGATACATGGAACTCTTTACCCAG
>NW_015171557.1:329573-337729 GCF_001447785.1 Gekko japonicus
ATACGAAGAGAAACAGAGACCACCTTTTCAGGGAGCCATTCCTGCTCACCGTCACATCGCTGCTCCACAGGGACTCCGACTTCAAGCCAAAGGTAATGAAAGCCACTGCACCGTGGCTCCACACAGTCTCCACCTGCCTGTGTCACTCCCTCTGTGCATTTTCAGTGGTGTCCCGTGCTATAGCGGCAGATGAAAGCATCCCTCTTGGTCTTACCAACTACACCAAATAGCATCTTGGAAACACTCTTTGCAACAGTGTAGGAATCTAGCTACAGTAACGCCTGTCTGTGATTCTTTTCCCTGCTTACACGCATAAGGTCTTGAGTTCAAATTCCTCCCTGTTCCCAGTGCCGGAAGCTTGCAAGGGTCTCCACTTTCCAGAAAGGTTGTTTATCTGAGTGCTAGATGTTGGGTCAGGAGCTGCGGTGGCTCAAGTGGTTAAGACGCTGAACTGCAGGCTGTGGAAGGTCGGTAGTTCAGCAGTTCGAGACCCGGGTGTGCCGCATGGCGGAGTGAGGGCCTGTCTTTAGTTCCAGCTCCTGCCAACCTAGCAGTTCGAAAGCAAGAAATTGCAAGTAGATAAATAGGTACCCCTTCGGTGTTTAGTCAGGCCGGCCATATGACCACGGAAACGTCTTCGGAGAGTGCTGGCTCTTCGGCTTTGAAACGGAGATGAGCACCGCAACCCTCGAGTCGGATTCGACTGACTTTCGAGCAAGGGAACCTTTACCTTTACTTTAGATGTTGGGTATGAACAGATAGGATCAGGTGCCTTTCTTAAGGCCCGCAAGTGCCATTCTCTTCAGCATGCTTTCTCTTTGGAGGTGTATTCAGGTGGGTAGCAGTGTTGGTCTGAAGCAACAGAACGTGCACACCAAAACGTATACCCAGCATTAAACTTTGCTATTGTGACAGACTGCACTGCTTAAAAACTTAGAAGTACTTGAACAGTCAGCTGAAGGACTGTGAAGTGTTAATTCTTCAGAGAGCCTCGAGTGACAGGCTGCTCCAAGTGATCTGCTTGGTTAGCATCAGTTGAGCAGAGAAAGACTTCTGAACTGGGTGTTGAGTCTGATTTCAGCCCTAGCTGAGAAGAGTCGAGTACTGACAGTTTCGGAATTCAGCCCTGACTGAGAGCAATTTAGCACAGACAGGAGAAATTGGGGAAAGTTGGCAAGGACGAGTAGGTAGTTAGATGGAGACTCCCATTTGGGCCAAGGAAAAGGGAGAAGAAATCTTCTAGAGGGAGAAGGAATTTCCCTACCCAGTCCAATCATTCTGAAGAGTGCAGAGATCCCTGGTCTGATGTGGTTAGGAACTGCTCTAGAGACCTTAAGAGTCAGTTAAAAACTCAAGACGAGTACTGGTGTTTCAAGAGAAGGGGTTTGGGTACTGGAAAGAGTGTACCAGCCTTCTGGAAGTCAGAGAACACTCAAAGAAAGAGTGCTGGAGTGTTTGTGGAAAACTCTGGAACAAAAGCCTCTCAGCATAAAGGTTTTAAGTAACTCTGAATAGCTTAAGAAACTCTCATTAGCCTGAAATATAAGACTGAAAGTCTGTGCATGTACTGATTCTACCTCAGAGTTATCTATATTGAGTTACCACAGAAATTTTACCCCTGATTTCACCTGACATTTCCCCCCTGTGTTGAATAAAATATTTTGTTAATTGGGAATATAAAAACTTCTTGAGTGCCATTTAAGTTAAAGGGGGCTCCCAATCCTTCCCTCAGGTTCCTGGCCTGAGCCAACAGCCAAAATATTATGCTGTGACAGGGTGGGCTAACCAGGACTCTTCAGGAAAGAAGAAAACAGACAACTAGGGCAGCTTAGTCAGTAAAGGGAAAGAAAAAAAAACTAAGGGAAAATCTTGCCTCTGAGGGACAGAAATGGATGGGGGTGTCATAGTGGGTCTTAAAGGCAGGGCTTCTTTTGTAGAAAAAACCCAGCAGGACCTCATTAGCATAATAAGCCATACCCAACAGCAGGAACTCATTAGCATATTATGCCACACCCACGACAGCACAGCTCATTAGCATATTAGGCCACACTCCCGTGTTACCAGAAGTCTCATTGGTCGCTCGTGGGGAGAGGTGGAACCTACCCTGTCCATCACACTTTGTTTGTTGCTTGGCTTGATTTCACAGACACGAAAGCCACACTTGGAGCATGGAACGGACAGAAAGTGTAACTTCAGACTGTCAGTCGGGGATCATGCTGTCTTCAGTAGGGACCAGCAAATGCAACAGCCCTGCCTGTGTGGAGGCTCGTGCTCGGCGGGAAGCCGAATTCTCCGTTGAGGACCAGCGGAGGCCGATGACCCAGTACAGAGACTCGGTGGATTCCCTTCGAGATTCCCCACACAGTGAGAGGTCTGGTTCCCTCTTGTTCCTCTCCCTTATCAATAGGGGGGTTGCTGTGCAGAGCTAGAGAAAAGCCCCCCCCCTCCATAAGTCAATTACGGTCCGTGTGAGGACATCAGGACGGGAGAGATGGCAAGACAGAAAATAGACCTGTGAGCCCTCCACCTTCCAAGCAAAAGCAGCACAATGGTTAAGAGGGGGCCTGGTTTTCTGTCCAAGCTGCTGCTTCAGGAGGCCAAGTGTGGAGGACGCTGATGCTCTGCAGGGGCTCGGCCACCCCCAGCCCTTAGCTGCCTGGGAGGAGACTGGTGTCCCCTCCGGGGCCTGCCTCACTGTCAGGCTCCCTAGTCAGGTCACACCACACAGGGCTTCATAAGAAGATAACTGTTTATTAGTGGATCCAGTACTAAAGAACAGGTGTACAGCTTGTGTCAGGAATGGCCATCAGTACTAGGGCCTCTGACTTATAGTGAAATCAAACATTCCCCCTGTAAGCATGAGCCAATAGATATATTTCGCGCCCGCGGCAAAGCAAGCGGGCATAGCAGAAAAGCCATTCACTTTCTCAGCTGTGTAAACTGCAGCTGGAACATCTACAAGGTCAAGCATAAGATAGCGCACAGTAGCTGAGCAGGAGAGAACTGAGAACGAGAAGGAGGGTACCCCTCCACATTCCAGATGTATGACAGGGCTACCTGACACTCTCCAGCGGCCAAGTCTGTGGCTAGGCTTGGACCCAAGTCAAAGCAGTGAAGAAAAGAGGACAATACAGCGAGACATTTTTTTAAAAAAAAATTGTATTGCTCAAGGATCCCTCTGTTTTGCGTGTTGCTTCATCAAGGGATCTGTAAGGCAACCATCTCTCAGATTGTTCCCACCGTAAGAAGGTCTTGGTTCAGACTTCACTTCCATCGTAAACTGAGTACATAGTCTCACAAAGAAGAAGAAGAGTTGGGTTTTATACCCTGCTTTCCACTCCTTCCAAAGGAGTCTCAGAGTGCCTTACAATCACCTTCCCTTCCACCCCTCACGACAGACACCCTGTGAAGTAGGTCGGGCTGAGAGAGCTCTGAGAGAACCGTGACTGGCCCAAGGTCCCTCAGCTGGCTTCATGTGGAGGAGAGGTGGGGAACTAAACTCGGTTCTCCAGATTAGGGTCCACCATGCTTAACCACGACACCTTACTGGCTCAGAATGTTGCACTATGGGATGGTAATACTGATTTACGGTCGGGGACGCAACATCTCCTGGCAATGCCAGGCCCGAAGGAGGCCAGGCTGGCCACTACCAGGGCCAGGGCTTTTTCGGTGGCGGCTCCTACCTGGTGGAACGAGCTCCCGGAGGAGATCCGGACCCTGCGAAACCTAGTGCAGTTCCGCAAGGCCTGCAAGACGGAGCTCTTCCGCCAGGCGTTTTGAGTAGGAGCCGCCACTACTGTACCGTCATTATCTGGCCCTGGAAGAAAGAACGTCGGCACCACGCAGAACAGACGACACTGAGTCAGTAGAGCAGCAGTAATACGTCATCTTTATAGAAGATCAGTTGGAGCACCTGGAGCACTTATATTGTATTGTTGTAGAATGTTTTTAAATGGTTTTAAATATGTTTTATGTGTTGGCCTATGCCTGACCGTAAGCCGCCCTGAGCCTGCTCACGGGGAGGGAGGGCTATAAATTGAATTTATAAATAAATAAATAAATAAAATTACCTATCGGGACCAGCAAGATAACGTAGTGGTATTCAGCCCCCTTCTGAGGACCCACAGATGGGACGTTTAGTTTCCCCTGCTGGGTCCTAAGCCCCTACAGCGATGCTGCCATTTTTAGCTGCCTTCTGAAAGAACATAAGAACATAAGAGACACCAATGCTGGATCAGGCCAAAGGCCTATCCAGTCCAACACTGTATCACACAGTGGCCAGAAATACCAGGTGCCATCAGGAGGTCCACCAGTGGGGCCAGGACATTAGAAGCCCTCCCACTGTTGACCCCCCCCCCAAGCACCAAGAAGACAGAGCATCACTTGCCCCAGAGCCCCTATCTATACCTTGTGGCTGATAGCCACTGATGGACCTTTGCTCCATATGCCTATCTAATTCCCTTTTGAAGCCGTCCATGCTTGTAGCTGCAAGGACCTGCAGCATAGGGTGCCATGCCTCCTGCTTCTCTTGGCAGGCCTGATGAGGTCCCATGGTGGCGGAAAGGATTCTTGCAGGGCTTGTTCCTCACTGCGTTGTGCCTCGTGTTCCTCAGCATGCATTTCCTGTCCCCAGCTCCCTTGGTCCTCAGCCCGTGGTCCCGGCCTTGACACTAGTGAGGTTATCGCTCTGGATCCCCCTCTTCCTGCCACACAACTGTGATGTTGTGTGATTTCCTCTTGGAAGCTTGCCATGGGTTCCATACACAGTGGGTATAGGTCTGGAAAAGCTGAAGATCACTAAATGATGTATGCTCAGAAAACCCGCACTGAAATTAATGCATTTCTTAATACAGTTTTTATAACTTATATGATTTGGGATTTGAGGTAGAGAATAACAACCATCAGAAATCTGCAGTTATTGTCAGTATTCTAACACCTGTTTTGTCCAGCTTACAGTTTACGGAGGTCAGAGGGAAAAGGGAGCGTGGCCACGTAAATAATGTAACTGACAGAGATGTTTTCCAGTCAGCACAGTTACACATAGATCTTGCCAATGAAGAGGCCTGTCCTTCCAAAGTGTTTCTGTTATAGCAGCCCCTGGCTTGTGGAGTGCTTTTAATTAATTAATTAATTAATTAATTAATTAGATTTTTAGTCGCCACTCACCCAAAGGGTCTCACAGCGACTTACAAGATTACAACCAATGAGGTAAAATGACATACAAACAAATGAATGTGAAATATTAACACTGAAATATTAAATAATTAACATACATGGCTGTCACCATACCATTATTAAAACGGCCCAAACATGTGGTTACCTTCCAAAGGCCAACCTAAACAATTTAGCCTTGCATGCCCTGCGGAAACTAAACAAGTCCGACGGGGCACGGCCGTCATCCAAGAGTGCATTCTACAGGGCTGGGGCCACAACTGAATACAGGTAACTAAGCCCTCCTGGGGCCTGGCACCTACAAGAGGCAGGGGGTTCTAATGGGAGGTATGAGGATCCCAGAACGTTAAGGGCTTTGAAGGCTAACACCAACACCTTGAATTGGATCTGGAGGCTAATTGATAGCCAGTGCAGCTGCTGCAGAGCTGGAGTAATATGAGCTGACCCTGATGTCCCAGGCAGCAACCTGCCAGCTGCATTCTGGACCACCTGCAAACGCAAAGTGTTTTCAAGGGTAGCCCTACGTAGAACAAATTGCAGTAGTCCAGTCTGGAGGTAACCATTGCATGGATCGATGTGGCAAGGTCTGACCCAGACAAATAGGGAGCCAGCTGCCAGGTCTGACATAGGTGAGAAAACGCTGACCGTGCTACCGTGAACACTTATTTGTCCAATGATAGTGCACAATCAAACCACACCTGGGGGCTGTTTCAGGAGTGACCCCCTAGCTAGCGTCTCAGTCGTTCCCAGCCCCATGACCATCTTGGATGGACTCAGCTTCAGCCAGCTTCAGAGCCTTAAGGCTCTGTGATTAGTAGTCCCTGGATGCTTGCTCTTCTGTTCTCTGGTGCTGCTCCAGTACTCACTGGCTTGCACAGCATCGCATACCAGCCATGCTACATATAGTGGGTGGAAGGCATACACACGCTCACACTGCCAGAGTGCAAAAGCTGAACTTGTGCCACCTTCACCATTGGTAGCGCTGCAAAGTGAGGGTTGAACAGAGGCAAATACCCTCCCTCCAGAGGCCAAGCAGTATCTGGCCTCTTTTCTCAATAATGTGTGCACCCTGCCATTGATAAGCCCAAGCTAGCAACAGACGGACTTGGTGTACTGGTTAAGTGTGCGGACTCTAATCTGGGAGAACCGGGTTTGATTCCCCACTCCTCCACTTGCGCCTGCTGATGTGACCTTGGGTCAGTCACAAGCTCTGGCACAGCTGTTCCTGAAAGAGCAGTCTGTGTCAGAGCTCTCTCAGCCCCACCCACCTCACAGGGTGTCTGTTGTGGGGAGGGGAAGGGAAAGGAGTTTGTAAGCCGCTCTGAGACTCCAAGTGAAGGGTGGGGTATAAATCCAATCTCTTCTTCTTCTTCTTCTTCTTCTTCTTCTTCTTCTTCTTCTTCTTCTTCTTCTTCTTCTTCTTCTTCTTCTTCTTCTTCTTCTTCTTCTTCCTCCAAACTGGACTGAGGTGGGACAGTTTGTCACCACAATGTGGAATAATTTGTGTGGCGGAACCGGCCAGCTCTGACCTGCAGGCCCCATTCCACCCTGCCCTCCAAGGGTTTTCCCCACACCAGGGATGATTTCACACTAGACCTTAAATCCTGGTTCACCCTGTCCCCGAACTCACATTCTACACTACACGTGAGTTCACCCCTGTAATTATCTTGGAGTATTCTTACATTCTACACTACACACGAGTTCACCCCTGTAATTATCTCAGGGTATTTTTTGCTTCCACATTACATGGAGGTCACCCCGGTTTTGTCCCACACTTGTCCCGGAATAAACGGATGCTGTTATAACCAGGGATAAATGCAAGGTATCGTGTCACGAGTTGAACTCTGATAAAACCAGGGATGAGATCCCAGTGTGGAAAGGACCCTGGAGAGGCCTTTCTTCCTCGGGTAACCACTGCCCCCCAACCTTTGAAAGGACTTGCACCCAGGGAGGCTCAGGACTCCCAGCTTCCCTTCTAAGTTCTGAGGCCTTTCTTCTGTGTCTCCCACTGCCCAGCACCTGGTCACCACGGGAGACCATTTACTCCCTTGTGCGCCCCTGGAGGAATAGCCCATCGCCAATTGCCTGCCTTCCCCCCTTGCACTTCTTTTAAAATAGCATGTCCAAGACAGTGGAGGTCTATGTGGTACAGAGAACCACTACCAACATCAAAAGTTATAAGGTATTTATTCAAAATAAAATGTCCACAAGCATACTTTTAGCAGAGCACCAGATTGAGCTGGGGAAATGGGTAAAAAGCAATTCCTCTGCCCCTCTCTCTGTACATGCCCTATCAGATGTTATAACATAGGACAGGCTCCTTAGCTTAGGAGGTTACAGATCTCTACAGAGTTTCTATTGCCTTGAAGTTTCCTCCAGCTCTTCAGACCATCACATGGTTAATGGCTACTTCCTCCAGACCTCAGTTAAGAGTTCTGTCTGCTCTGATAGACTCAGCACATAAGAGACGTTCCTCCTTGCTTCCAGGATTTTTATCACCTCTCTTTTTCCCACCCACTGACCAGGTCAGGCCAGGTTAGAGAAGCTTTTCCTGGAAATTCCTCAGGAATTCCTTCCTGAAGTCTCTCTAGTATTTAACACCTCCAGGTCTCTGTTCCCTGCTGGGGGGGGGGGGAGCTCGATCCCATTGTCCTATTAGCATTTGTATGAAGGTCTGGAAAGCAATTGAACTGACTTCCTCCCTCCCAGCCTGTTCTCTGCCTAGGGAGAGGGGAAAAAAAACTTTCAAAACTCAGAGTGAAGGTTTTGCTCATTTCAAATTTCCAAAGAAAAAATGTATTTCTTCACACTGAGTTCTGGTCCCCGTATCTCAAAAAAGGACATTGCAGAGCTGGAAAAAGTGCAGAATGGGGCAACCAAGATGATGAGGGGGTTGGAGCATCTTCCCTACGAGGAAAGGCTGAAGAATCTGGGACTTTCCAGTTGAGAAAAGAGACAACGGGGGGGGGGGGGGACACAATGAA
>NW_015171557.1:337862-368467 GCF_001447785.1 Gekko japonicus
TTACACAGAGAGTGATTCAAATGTGTAATTCGCTGCCAGAGGATGTAGTGATGGCCACAGGAAGAAACAGCTTTAAAAGTGGATTAGACAGATTCATGGAGGATGAGTCTGTCAGTGGCTACTAGCCATGGTGACTGGGGGGAACCTCCACATTTCAGATGCGCTAATCCTCCGAATCCCAGAGCTAAGAGGCAATATCGGGGGAAGGCCTCTATGCCCTGCGGTTGGCCCTCCAGAGGAACGGGTCGGCCACTGTGTGAGACAGAATGCTGGACGAGATGGACCATTGGTTTCATCCAGCAAGGCTTGGCTTATGTTCTTAAGTTATCTGAGATCGCTCAGCACTTTAGATTTTCCTTTTAATTGTCCAGCGGAGGATCCCTTTGAGCTAGGAACAGCCCCTTGACCTAGCAATCATTCGAAGGTCCCGGAACCTCCGTCCATCTCACAAGGACCGAAATAATTTGGCAAAGGGAACAGGAGTTCTCGGGAGGGGGTTCCATTGGAAGGAATGAACAGAGTCAGGATTTAAAATTTGTGTTGAGCTATACACCATTCCTTCCTGTTGAAGGCTTTGGATCAGATTTGAAGTGGACCCTGATGCTGTCTTTTCCTCTTCTAGGTATGTGTCCGCCTTGACCACTCCAGCCCGCCTGTCCCCTGTCGACCTCCATTGTTCCACATCAGCCCACATGCCCACCTTTGAGATCACCTCCCCGAACTCAGCACACGCAGTCTCATTACCCCCTGCGGCATCCATTAGCTTCCAGGTGGAGGAGCAGCAGCCATTGCTCAGGCGGTACCAGGTCCCTTTCCAAGAAATGCAGAGATACGATAGTTACTACCAAAGAAGCAGCTACCTGAACGAGAGCACGGGGAGTCTGCCCTCCAGCCCCTTCCGCATCACAGAGGACGACGAGTACGAGACAACGCAGGAGTACATCACCGCACTAGAACACCCAAAGAGAATAGGCGGCGGCAGCAGGCGGTGGAGGAGATCGAAACTCAACGGACATCTGTCGCACAAGGGTAAAATGCTCAGAGACTCCTTTTCGGTGAGCAGCGCCTCTTACAGCGAATCTGACGAGGAGCTGGTCGCGGAGAGCACGCCTTTCTTAAGTCTTCGGAACACCGAAGCGACGGGCACAGACTCACCCCCCCTCTATCGCCCAGCAGAGAGCAGGACTTACTCTTCCTTCGACAGACGCAGCACGCAGGGTGACAGCCGCCTCTCGCACCCCACCAGGTCCAGCCAGGACTCCGCACCACCATAGAGGCCCTGCGGACGCTTCCTCTCAGCCTCTCCCACGAACATACCAGAGCCGAGGAGGACAAAATGGACAGAAAAAGACAAATTTTTATTTTATATAAAAGAGGGGGAAAAAATATAACAAATGAAATGTTTTATTTTCATTTTAGCAATGGTGTCTTATAATAGCTAATGGCAAAGACCGTTTTATAAGGAATCTCTATTTATATGGAACATCTTGATTTACAGCTTCTGAGAAAAGAAGAAATTGACAAAAAAAAATTTAAAAAAAGAAGAGATGGGCCAATTTTTGACTACTTACAAATCATTAAAAAAAATATCGTGGTGCCTTTTTGCTGTATGCTAATGCCAGAGTCCACTCTAAAGATTATGTTTAAGCATCCTTGAGCTCATAGGTTTTATGTTCAGGACAACTTGTTATGGAATATTTTAATGGGCACTTTTCCATTTGAATAATAACAACACTCTTAAATTGCCTGATAACTGGATGTTGGTAATCTAGTGCTTAAATATAGTGCGCTCTTTCTCTCACTCTTTCTCTCACATGCACACACACTCACACACACACAAAGAGACATGTGAATGCATGTTTTCTTAAGTACCTTTCCCTTACAGGGGGAAAAGACGTACAAGGGAAACAATACGTACTATTAAGGGGGGGGGAATCACAGTTTTGTTGCAAAGATAAGTAAGAAGTGAAAAAGCACACAATCGTACCAGCCCTTCCAATCTATCGCTTGACCTGAACAGATCTATGAACAAGGCCAAATCCACTTATGTTGTCACAACGTTGCGAGGGTCGAATTCTCACAGATCTAGTATCTCGAACCAATGTGGTTAACTAGTGCAACTTCAAGTATTGCTACCTAAAATCTGCTTCTGCGCTACCAATTGGAGACTAGCAACTCATTCATGACTCCGAGCCACCGCTGTGCATTTTGCAGAGCAAAAAAAGAGTGCGCGATCCAGATGCTGATGCTAGCTTGATCCGTAAAGCGAAAGAGCGAACCCCACGCTGGAGCGTTCAGGATGTGCCAGGGGCTGTTGACAAGGTGCAGACACGGCACATATTTTAAAAACTCCCGGTGCGGTAAGGGCCTCATGCCCTTCATCTCATCCCCCCCCCGAACACTAGCTTTCCCCTTTTCCTCTTCCTCCTCCTTACGCCTGATACCACACCATCCTTCCTCAACCTTCCTCCCATAGAAAGCAAAACCCCAGGAAGGGCCTGGGGTTTCATGTGCCCATGTGTAGTATTCCACAGGGCTCTTTTGGTAGAAAAAGCCAAGCAGGAACTCATTAGCATAATAGGCCACACCCAACAGCAGAAACTCATTAGCCTATTAGGCCACACCCCTGACAGCACAGCTCGTTAGCACATTAGGCCGCACCCCCATGTTACCAGAAGTGTGGTTATCCAGCCACACTCACCTTTTGCTTGTTATTCTGTTTACCTTGTTTGTTGTCAAAACCCAGAACTTTTTTTGTAGCAGGAACTCCTTTGCATGTTAGGCCACACACCCCTAATGTAGCCAATCCTAATGAGTTCCTGCTGTTGGGTGTGGCCTATTATGCTAATGAGTTCCTGCTGGGCGTGGCCAACTTGGGAGCCAGCCGGAACTCCGTTCCTGTGCGTTCCTGCCCAAAAATAGCCCTGGCTATTCCATCAGGACAGTTGTCATTGTAACATCCTAGCATTCCAGAATGACTTCCTGTTAAAGGGCAACCAGGAATAGCGGCATTGTTGGTCCCAAGACAGCCGTCTGTGTACAGGTTAGCCAGGAAACTCCCCTGAAAGAGAGAGAGAGCCCTGCCCTCGTTCCTTTCAGTTTCTCGTGGGCCCCTCCTGTTTACATCCTAGCCTGGCCTCTTTCTTTTCTTGTCTATTTTGACTTCTGCATGTCCTTTGCATTTCAGATGCTGTAGATTGGATGCATGGAGAAGCTGTGATTGAGAAGATAAAATACAATTGCCAGTGTATTTCATTTTAACTTTTAGCAATAAAAAAAATACTTTAAAACCCTTTGTTCCTCACCCACAACAGGGTCTAATAGAAACGCTGCTAATTTGTCATAAAGATGATTGTAAAAAAAAAAATGCTCTGGATTGTCTGAATGTCAGAACTCTTGACTGTTTAACACTTGAACTTTTTTTATATTATAAATAAAAGTAAGAAATGCCTACCACCATTCTTAAAAAATCAATCTCGTATTCACTGGTAAGACAGGCAGTGAAGGAACAGTTGCCTACTCAGACGGAATGCCCCTTTTCAAGGTGTACTTGGGTCACAAGCAATGTTCCCTCTAAGCTGTGGAGTCTTGTGAGCAAAAATTCTACTTTGTGAGCTACTGGCATTAAAGTTGTGAGTGAGTGATTTGGCTACTGCATAAATTAGTTTGCTCTGGAGCCATCCTTCCTGAGCGAAGACAAAAATGTGTGAGCCGGAGGCTAAAAAACTGTGAGCTAGCTCACACTCACTCAGCTTAGAGGGAACACTGGTCACAAGGAGAAGAAATGCCATCTAGAAGTCTCAACTGGGAAAGCAGAGACATGGCCCAGTGGCTGGGACTTGTCCCACAGAGATGCAGTATCTCTTCCCTGGATTTCCATTCACTCTCTGGAATAGTTTGTAACTTTGCACTGTGTAGTGTGGTTGCAGGGTTCACGCGATGCAAAGACCACAGGACACAAGTCTGCAGGAACTGACTGACTCCTCTCGGCTTCCCAGTGTTTATTTATAAGCTTCTAGTTTCTAGTCCCCCCCCCCTCTCTTCCTCACGTAAGGGAAAGTTACAAGCATTCAAGCATCCTTTTGGAATTTGTATGTGTGTGTACAGGCTCTCTGTTATCTCTCTCTCCCCCTCTCTCAAGGCCAAAAATGACTGAGTCATTAAGCAGTACCTCAGGGCTCTTAGCACACAAATACTTTTGAGTTCCCAATCTCCAGCCAGGAGAACAGGAGACCAGTGAATTCTTCACTGTGCCTACAGCACTGCAGGGGTGCTGTCACCTCGACAAGCCCCACCAAACCCCGTGAGACATTTCGGAGTCCATCAGGAATCCGTATGCACATGTTGCTTGATCTGTTATCAATCCAGTTTAGCCCTTGCATCAAAACAAATAAGAAGTCAAGTGTCTTCTGCTGCTCAAGATCGGTGAGTCAATGAGTTCCTAAGGGTATAAAAGGAAAGGAAAGGATTCCGTTTGGACAGATCCTTTCAGAGCTCTTGATAGTCTTCTTGGGATTTCGCCATCATGAATAATTTGGAGTCATCTGGAGACTTAACTACCTCAATATTCATCCCTAGGTAAAGGTTCCCTTGCTCGAAAGCCAGTCGAGTCCGACTCTAGGGTTGCGATGCTCATCTCCGTTTCGAAGCCGAAGAGCCAGTGCTCTCCGAAGACGTTTCCGTGGTCATGTGGCCGGCATGACTAAACACCAAGGCACACGGAACGCTGTTACCTTCCAACCGAAGCAGTACCTATTTATCTACTTGCAATTTCTCGCTTTCGAACTGCTAGGTTGGCAGGAGCTGGAACTAGAGACGGGAGCTCACTCCGTCATGCGGCAACTCGGGTCTTGAACTGCTGAACTACCGACCTTCCACAGCCTGCAGTTCAGCCTCTTAACCACTTGAGCCACCGCAGCTCCATTCATCCCTAGTTCCTGATAATTTGCAAATTTACACCAGTCCCAAAACTGATTCTTGGGGGATCCAACTAATTTCCCCCATCCTTTGTGGAAACTGTCTACTGTGGTTCTTGTCCTTCCAACAATCCTTGAGTGGACCTGTCATCTTATCCCATGACTGCTAAGTTTACCCAGGAGCCGTTGGTCCAAGAGTTTGTTAGACTTCAGCGTCCAAGACTATGTCATGTCTACCAGATCATCCCTGTCTCCCAGTGAATTCTGAAAGGTTGGTGAGGCAAAACTTTGGTTGTGGAATTGATATTGATCCTTCCCCCTCGAGGGGTTTTGTTCTAGGGGGTTAATTATTCTTGTCTAATTAAGACTTTCACTCAGTCAATTTGTATGGGACCAACATTTGGCCGGCAGCTCAGAAATTTTCTTGACCCTTCTACATCCTTTTAAAAGTTTGCATTGGCATTGGATGTTTCCCAGTCTTCTTGTAAGAAAGCTGTCCAATTTCCTGTTGAGGTCTTTCCAGACACTTGGCTGGATGCCTTGTCACTTTTCTCCCGTAGCACAAACCCCACTGTATCAGTTCAGGAATATAAATGGGTGTGTACTTCTACCCAGTTCCACTTGACACTGGGGGCAGCTGGTTGCCTAAGAATGTTCCACTCGCACAACTTTGAAGAAAGTACAAACAAGACTAAAGAACTTTCCCCCCTTTTCTTGAGTTCTCTCACAAGAGGGTGTCTGATGGAACCTACATTTGTTTCCATGTGAGGACCAGCCGGTGAGATGAACTGTCAGTCCTGTGAGGAGCATTTCTGACAGCAAATGTAAAAGGAATTGCCCAAGGAACCATGGGAGAAGACCAAGAGAGGCAAGGAACAAAAGGTGCCGGGGGTTTCAAGTGACAACATGTTCCAACGCAGGGTAATTTTTCAGACCACATTTCTTTAATAGCATGAATTTTCAGAGAATACTTGCCTGTGCTTCACACACGCAATTAGTGTCTCATCCTTCAAAGCCACACCGGTACATCTTTCAAGCATTGCCCAGAGTCAAGAAGTTGGGGGCTCAGATGGGCAAATGGTTTACACTGAGTTGAACCCTCTGTGATTTCCTGCCAACACAATTCACACATCCATTCATTCTGCAAAGTGCCTAGACTCCAGAGGCATTCCATATACATTCTCACATACTCAACATAAATGCACACGCACTCGCCTTGGATTCCTTCTCAGCTGGAGAGGGGACGGAATACAACAGCCTCCACTCTCCAAAAAGAAACCTTCATAAATCTACAGGATTCTGTTGTTTTGTAACATATGGTTTATTTATTTATTTTTATTTACATTGCATTTATATACCGCCCATGACCCCTAATGGGTCTCAGAGCGGTTTACAGTGTACTGCTACTGGTATAGTCACAGTAGTTAACCTACCTAGGGCCACAGATTTTTTTTTGAGGGGGGACTTCCCTACCGACACCCTTGTTGGCGGCGTGTTCTCTCTTCTTTCCGGTGGGGTATGCTAGCATCCTCGGCTGACCGGCACCACCTCAGGCGGCTCAATGTTTTTTCCCTCGTGTGCAACCGCCCTCCGGCTGCAGCTTCCGGCTTGCGTCCTTCCGGCTCCTGCCGTGCTGCGCCGTCCTGCACTCGCACCACCGTGGCTCCGCCTTCGTCAGGTCCGGTCAGGAACTCCGCTGCCGCTGCCATTGTTGTTGCCGCTACCGTCTCCGTCGCCGCTGCCAACACTCCTGGCCCGGAACCAGGAGGTGGGTGCCTCCTGCCACCTAGGGCAGGTACCCATTTATCTACTTGTATTTACCTTTTGAACCGCTGGGTTGGCAGGAGCTGGGCCGGGAGCTCACTCCGGCCGCGGTGGGGATTCGAACAGCCATTGAGGCTGTTCGCTACAGATGTTACTAGCAGGCGTTGTACTGCCTGCGCCACCGCTTTGGTTGGATCCAGCCAGTGCAAGATTTCTCCTGTGCATGGAGCCCCTGATGTACAATATTCTCCCCAAGAAGTTCTCTGAGTTTCTTCCATCAGGGGAGGAAGGCTGCTTGTTGCAGAGGTTGATGACTCTGAATATTCAACCTATCTTGGCCCTCTTGCTGCCGCTCAGAACAGAGATCCGTCCTGGAGCATACTAGACCATCCCCTGGGGTTGCAGACTGGAGAAGAATATTTATTTTTTTAAAAAAAACATGTCTATGCTGCCTGACCGCCCAGTTAAGAAACCCTAAGGTACAAACATTCAAAGAAAAAGAAAACGTTTCAGACATTTAAAAAATAATAATTTAAAATGTTTGTATTTATGTTTTGTTTTAAATATTTAAAACAAATATAAACATATAGATGCATAAAACAGAGATGGAGGAGGGCTGAGAAAAGTTAGTGAGGCGCCACCAAACCAGGCCCGTAGCTAGGATTTCTTAAGTCGGGGCATTTAAATTTCTTAGGGGGCACTGCCCCAAGATGCCACACTGTAGCCACGGGTCTGCAGCAAACCAAGTGGAAAAATCTTCACCCACTGGTGGAGGGAATTTCTGTAGAGATCCTTCTTTAGGGCCCCCAGAGAACCTCCCAGAGCTTCTCCAGGGAATCATTTGAATGCCACTAATACATCGTATTTTATGAGTAGTATGTAATGGTGTTTTTTTTCCTTTTAAATATCAGGTTTAATGAACAGCATTTATTTTGTATCTGATGGCATTTGATAGCATCTGAGATTTAATGTGTGCGGCGTGCTGAAACAAAACTAAGCAAATGTGAATTCAAAATTTAAAATAACCCATCAGTGTCATTAATTTTAGCACCTTTTAGTGTGGAACATTTTATATGATTTTAGGCAGGGGTCATTTCATAGAAAAAGAGGTGAAGGATCTCATTAGCATAACTTATTAGCATAATTTATTTGCATATGCCACACCCCCTGACATCACTGGGAGTGTGTCAGAAGGCAACACCCACCACTCAGGCTCCACTGGACTGTTTCGGATTGCTAGCTATTGGGGGGGGACATGCAGATCTGTCCTCACAGAGGAGGGAGAGCTTGTACCTGAATAAAACTTGGTCTTAAAGGTTCCACTGGACTGTTTTGGGCCGGGGGGCTGGGGGGGGGCTCTGGAACTTACCTGGCTGCTTCTTGCTCTGACTGAAGGCTTCTGGGAGCAGGGGGCGGGGCTTGTTGCATGTGCCCGCCCCCTGGGCTCTTTACTGCCGGAGCTCCGCTTCTGTGCGCTCCCGCAGGAAATGACCCTTGATTTTAGGACTATTTAAATTGCTTACCTGTGTGTTTTCATTCTTTTATGTAAGCTGCCCTGAGCTGGCCTTGGCTGGGAGGGCGGGGTATAAATTTGATAATAAATAAAAATAAAATAAATAAAATGTGGAGTTTAAAGCATTACATTTTGATTTCTAAATTTTGTTTCTAAATTTCTGTTTCCAAAATTTGAATGGAGAAACGAGGAAGTCCAACCATCTCATTCTTCAGCTTGTGTAAACTCGGGGGTTAGGGAGGAAAACCCCAAGAAAATTGCTGAGTGATATATGCAGCAGAGTGTGTACAATGTAGGCAGGCATCTGCACCATTGGTACCCTTTCAGAGAAATCTGCAGGAGCTACAGTGCCTGCTTTTGGAAGCCGCTGGCCTACACTATGGGTTTTTCTGCATTCTCATTTTCATTGCTTGTGTGTCCCTATTGCTTCAGGGTTGTTTTTTTCTTATTTCACTTGTGTTTTGCTCCCTCTAGTGGTCGATTCAATATTACACCGCTGTATGTCTGGCATATCTCCCTGCATATTTAAACTGCAGGGTTTAATGCTGAACATGCAACAATGTAATATTGAATCAATCACTAGAGGGAGAAAAACACATGCGGGGGAAAAAAATCAAGGCAATAGGGACACACAAGCACTGAAAATGAGAATGCAGAAGAGCCTTATATGAAGGGAAGCTTGCTCAGCGATCCCTGTTTGGTAAGGGAGCATCCCTAAACTTGTCATTTTGGTCTCTAGGCTCAGGAGTTGAGATTTGTTGCATGAAGGCTCCCTGCCTAGCTATCTCTTGGAGTGACAACACTCTGCTGCCTGAATTTTCCTTGTGTTTGATGAGCTGTTCCCATCCATACTACACATCCCAACACAGTATGTTCTAATATCCCAAACAGCACTCCTGAATCTTAGCAGAACTGAGTAGCAACTCTGGAATATTTCCCTGAATTCTTCAATTAAGTTTCAGTTCTTAACATTAAAGTTTTCACAGAGGACAGTGAGTGGCCACGTCAGTTTACCTGGAAAGGTACATTTCAGTTTGCTAGGGAAGTGATTTATACAAAATCATGTTTATTCTAACATACTAATATCAGTTCTTCCACAGTTTTCTCCCCTTTCTCAAGTGAGATTATAAGATATACCTGTGAGTTGCATTATAATGATCCACAAACATTGGAGACAAATTTTCTTAGTATAAACTTTCAGATTCCCTACTAATAATTTTGGCCTATCTACTCAGGTTTCTATGGTCATTATATGATACTTTTACATACCAGTTTGGTCTGTGAATGGTAGTAAATAACTTGAGAGGCAATTCTGGTTTAAAGGTAAAATGGTTACCCTAAAACCAAAAGCAATCAGTATTGAAGAAAAAGAAGAGAAGTATTGCACATCTTATGGAAACTCTTGGGTATTTAGAGCTATAGGTAAAGGTTAAGGTTCCCTTGCTCGAAAGCCAGTCGAATCCGACTCTAGGGTTGCGGTGCTCATCTCCGTTTCAAAGCCGAAGAGCCAGCGCTGTCTGAAGACGTTTCCGTGGTCATGTGGCCAGCATGACTAAACACCAAGGTGCACGGAACACTGTTCCCTTCCCACCGAAGTGGTACCTATTTATCTACTTGCAATTTTGTTATTTTCGAACTGCTAGGTTAGCAGGAGCTGGAACTAGAGACGGGAGCTCACTCTGTCATGCGGCACCTGGGTCTCAAACTGCTGAACTACTGATCTTCCACAGCCTGCAGTTCAGCATCTTAACCACTTGAGCCACCGCAGCTCCATATACTTCCTCTGAAATTCCATTTAGCCAGAATGGCTAAGGGCCAAACTAGACATGACGACAGCGTGGCAGGCTGGGGGGGCTCGCGCCCTTCCATGCCTTATCGCAGCCGCATCCCCCAGCTGTTTTGCTACTTGAAAAGGTGTGTGGAGGGAGAGGAGCACCACACAGCAGGTAGCTGGGCCCTTGCAGCATTTTAAAATGGTGGTGGTGTCCTTGTGGCACCATTATGTCTGCTTTGGCTCTAAAATACATTGATGGACCTGTGATTCTGCCAGGACCTTTTTTTAAAAATCCATCTAAGCTGGAGGCCCTTGATGCATCTTGTGGCAGTGATTTCCATACACAAGTTTTGTTTCATGGGAAGAAGCACCTTCTTTAGTTTGCCCTGAATCAAGCACCCATCAATTTCATCGAGTGACCCCAAGTTCTACTATCATGGGAGAGGTAGCAAAGGCCCTTCTCTATCTTTCAGGAGCTAGTCTTGGAGGACATTAATAAAATGTATGACACTAACTGTAAAATCTGGCATAATTTGAGTAGAGCAGAGAGAAATTCTCTAAACAACTTGAAAAAGATAGAGGATGTGGTTTTTAAGCCAGCTGGTAAGGGGGGTGCTTTGGTTATATGGGATAAAACAGACTATACTGTGGAGGCCAATGGACAACTGAATAATACTCTACATTATAGTGTAAGTAAGGAGGATCCTATTCAGAGGATAAGAAAAGAAATTGTTGTGGCAGTAGATGAGGCTTTACTAGCAGGCTACATATCCAGATCAACCTATGATTTCCTACTCCAATCTGAAAATAGAACCCCACAATTCTACCTTTTACCCAAGATCCATAAAGGTGTACTCCCTGTTCCTGGCAGACCCATAGTCTCGGGATGTGGGTCTATTTTGGAACCATTGGCTAGTTATTTGGATGATTTTTTAAAAATCCTTCATCCCAAAAACTACCTCCTCTATCTGCACCACACATATCTCTATAAGCTCTATTATGTGCTCCCTAAGTCATGTTTTTGTCTCTGTTAAAATGCTTTAGGCTTCTGTTGTAGGCAGGGGTCATTTCGTAGAAAAAGAGGTGCAGGAGCTCATTAGCATAACCCATTAGCATAACTTATTTGCATATGCCACACACCTTGGCATCACCGGAAGAGTGTCAGAGGGCAACACCCACCGCTCAGGCTCCACTGGACTGCTAGCTATTGGGGGGGGGACGTGCAGATCTGTCCTCGCGGAGGAGGGAGAGCTTGTACCTGAATAAAACTTGGTCTTAAAGGTTCCACTGGACTGTTTTGGACTGGGGGGCCCTCTGCAACTTACCTGGCTGCTTCTTGCTCTGACTGAGGGCTGCTGGGAGCAGGGGGTGGGGCTTGTTGCATGTGCCCGTCCCCTGGGCTCTTTACTGCTGGAGCTCTGCTCCTGTGCGCTCCTGTAGGAAATGACCCCTGCTTGTAGGTCAGTGCTCCACCCCTGTGATCATCTGGGCGGCCATTTCCCCTCCAGTTCTGTGACATCCTTTGTAAAGGTGACGCAACAAGAACAATACGCTCTATTCCAAAAGCAGCAGTGCCATGGTTTTACACAAGTGGGTAATAACACTGGCCGTCGAAGCCTCAGTATTTAACCCAGCGGGCTGTTCAGTTCTTCAGACATGGGGTTTTCCCCTCGCCCCAGTGTGTTGCATAGCTCTGGGGAGCACAATAATTGGCTTGTAACACTGGCGGAGTGGCTGTGGAAAGCAGAAGCCAATGGGTTCCTCTCTGGGCGTGGAGGGAGCTCCAAGTCCCCTGGTGCCAGAGTGTCTGGGGAAAAGAGCTGTCAGAAAGGGAGACGGCATTCCAGGGCCCAGCGGCTCAGGCTGAGCTCATGTACATTTGTCCTGGGGTGTGTGTGTGGAGGGAAAAGTGGAGTGGGGGAAGGAAGGAAAGAGCAAGGGGGGGGGAACCACATCTCGGAGGGAAGCAATTCAGACCCTAGGGGATGTGGGGAGTCTGGGAACAGGATTTGGAACGTGCTCAGACAGAAATGTTGTGTTTCCTCGGAAGCCTGAGAAACAGGACGAGAAAGCGAGCGAGCGTGAATGCGTCTCTCTGTGGAGTTTCTTGTACTGTACACAGACATCTCCTCTTCCAGTACTTGAAAAAGAAGAAAGGAAGACAGGATGAAGACACACACAACTGCTCGGAGAGTGGATCAGGAAGATTTCGTAAGTCATCTAGAGGGCAGTGGAAGGTTTAGTTCAGGTGCTGTGTGAAGAAGGAGGAGGAGGAGAGGAGATTGGATTTATATCCCGCCCTTCACTACCCAAAGGAGTCTCAGAGCGGTTTATAACCTCCTTTCCCTTCCCCTCCCCACAACAGACACCCTGTGAGGTAGGTGAGGCTGAGAGAGCTCTTGACAGAAACTGCTCTTTTTCAAGGACAGCTCTTATCAGAACTACGGCTTACCCAAGGTCATCCAGCATGTGCAAGTGGAGGAGTGGGGAATCAGACCCGGTTCTCCCAGATTAGAGTCCACGCACTTAACCACAACACCAAACTGGCAATATGGCTGTTCCCAGAGTTAAGTACGTGCCTTGTGCTAATCCCCACCCCCTCCAGTCACTGTGCCTGAATTCAGGGCAATCCTCCAGCCAAAACATTAATCTGAATGGTTTTATCACCTAATCCAGAAAACATTTATGTCACCTAATCCAGAAAACAGAACAGAAGAAACTCCCCCATGGAACTGCCATGGATGGAGATACCAGGTCCTATGGATAAGTTAAAAGTGAGGATGTTTTTTTGTTTTTCAGTCAAGTCCGACTCTTCGCGACTCCATGGACCAGATCACGCCAGGCCTTCCGGTCTTCCGCCGTCCTCTGAAGTTGGCTCAACTTCATGTTCGTTGCATCTATGACACTGTCTAACCATCTCATCCTTTGCCGTCCCCATCTTCTTTGACCTTCAATCTTTCCCAGCATCAGGGTCTTCTCCAGTGAGTGCTCCCTTCTCATTGGGTGGCCAAAGTAGTTGAGCTTCAGTTTCATTATCTGGCCTTCCAGGGAACAGTCAGGGTTGATTTCTTTTAGGATGGACTGATTTGATCTCCTTGCAGTCCAAGGGACTCTCAAGAGTCTTCTCCAGCACCATAGTTCAAAAGAATCTATTCTTCGGCGCTCGGCCTTCCTTATAGTCCAACTCTCGCAGCCATACCACCTGACAAAAACAGTTACGATGATCTCAAGTTAGAGAAGGGGGGTGACTAGGTGTCAGCTACGCTGCCATAGTAAGGGAGGGGGAAGGGAGTCTGTTGGATGAACATCTTACTGTCCTGGAATGTTCGCTTTCTCTTCGGTCATGGCCCTTATCTAGTTTCCTGACCTTGATGCTTCCCGCTCTCTCCTTCCCTGGGAACCTGTAGTCGTTTCTTTGCGTGCATAAGGCTAGCACCTCTGATTGGCTTAACTCCATCAGAAGGCCCCGCTTTGAACATAGTGTATCTTTCCCCCTCCTGCCTGGTGGGTTAGCTTTTGCACACAATGTATGTACAGATGACCTGCTACTACTGAACTCAATAAACTTGATCCTTCTAAGGAACATTGTTGAGCCTCAGTGCTGTGGGACTCTGACACTAGGGAAACTCAAACGCCTGCCACTTTGGCTCACCTCTCCTTGGATGGTTGTGAACAGGGAGCCAGTTTTTTGGTGGCTGGTTCAACTGTTTGTTGACCCATTTGTAGCTCTTTGGCAGGTCGCCTTGAATTTGAATTTGAATTGAGTTTATTACAGCGCATAGCCAGCAATATAAAACCATACCTACAAATATTTATCATATAAATAGATTACAATGTCTAAAATATCCAGATGGTAAAACTATTTGTGTAAAATTATACAAGCATTTTAAACTCTAAAACCAGAAATACGGTGTAAAAAAGGACAGAATTTTAGTCTTAAAAAAATTAAGTAATAAGAATAAAAAGATCAATTAGATTAAAAACAAACAGTCCTAACCCAAGTGGCTGCCTGAACACTGATGAGCTTTTACAACCAAACAACAAAATTTCGCTATCTGGTGTAGCGCTATATGATCAGAATTTATAAGCAATTTCTCTATCTTATCCTGATCCGAGGAGCCAACCAAGAGAGGACCAATAAGTTTTGTGCGAGCTTCGTTATATAATGGACATCTTAGGAACACATGTTCCTGGGATTCTATCTCCCCAGACGCACACATGCACAGCCTCTCATTTCGGGGAGTTTTCTTGAATTTGCCCTCAAGAACTGCAGAAGGTAAAGCAGAGCATCTAGCCAGCGTATACGCCCTCCTAAGTTTATTTGACTCCAAAATGGATAAGTATGGGGCTTGAGCAACCATATATTTACTACTGTATGGCGCTAAAAAGGCAGGGGTCGCCTGTACGTCCAGTTGGCGTTCGATGTCTTCAATCCTCTGCCTGAGCACTAGCTTAGCTTGAACACCACCCCTATCCAAAAGCTCTTGGGGGGAAAACCCTAGTAATGTAATTTTCCGAATAGTATGGGTCAGCCATTCAGATTGGTAATCGTCAGTCAGGATTAAGGGCACAAGGCCACATGGGTTTAGGTTTATCTTTAACCAGAGAAAAATAGAGTGCAAGGTGATCTTAGCTTCAACTTTCATCATGCCAGTCTCTAGCCGTACCATTGCATTTGTAACACACCTTGGGACTTGGAGCACTGATCTCAAGAATTTCGATTGAACCAGCTCTAGTGGGGCATAACAAGAAGATGACGCTCCAAGTAGCGTCCCATAGAGCATCTGGGCTAATGTTTTAGCCTTGCTGTATTTCTTAACTATGCAGTGTAGCACAATCAGCTTTTTGCACATGTGTGTTCTCACACAGCCTGATTGAGTTCTGCCCCCCCTCCTAGTCCTTGCCGCCTGACTGCTCCTTCAAGCAGGCAATTGTTTAAATAAACAATTATAACAGTGACAATTTATATATCACTTAGTCAAAACTAAATGCTGTGTCTCCGTAAAAGACTGTCTTTCGGTGTCTGGCTGTGTAGTCTCTAGCAATGGTAACGGCCAATATTTGGTTAAAATCGGCAGCATCTTGACAGAGAAGCCGTTTTTCAAAAACCCAATACAAACCTGTTTGGCAGGTGTTTGCAGGTATTCAGCCCAAACCAAACAGACCAGATGATTGGCTCACATCTCATCGGCACCTTTGAACACAGTAAGTTCATCTGTCAAACATGTTTGCAGCAAAATTTCCAGCATCCCTAGTTGTAAGTGTCATGTTTGCAGCAAAATTTCCAGCATCCCTAGAGGTTATGAAAGTTGTAAGTGTCGTCGTAATGGGTGACTTCAACTACCCTCATATTGATTTGCCAGTTGTGCACCTGTGTCATGCCATAGATAAAAAGTTTCCGGATCTCATAAATGACTGGGCATTGGAACTATCAGTCAGAGAGCCAACCAGAGGGGTAGTGATCTTGGACATGGATCTGAACAGGGCTCAAAACCTGCTGCCAGATGTAGATGTTGTTGTACCAATTGGGAGTAGTAACCACAATGCAATCATTTTTGGCATTCATGTCAGTGAGAAGTAACCTCTGAACCTCCAAGTGCTTAAATCTTATTTCAAAGAGGAAACGTCACAAAAATAAAGGGGCTGTAGAAAGTGAAATGTACATTTGTAGGTCCAGTTTCATGGGGGCTAAATCCACTCCTAGCCACCAGTGACTCTGTGATCAGAGGTAGGTTTTTGCACTACCTACCGTTAGCCAAAACTGACAGCAATAAGGCAGCACCCGGGACTTGGAATTTATAGTTACTGATCTTTGTAGGATTGCAGACAGGTGGCTGGCTGTGTCACCTTGGCTGCTACAGCCTCAACACTCGACAAGCGGCAACCAAAGACTGGGTGCTGGAGGCAGAGAACAGATTGTGCAAACAGTATCCAGGGCTTCACTCATTTGTGTCAGCAAGCTGCCAAAGGTTCTTTTCTGTGTATGTATGTTTCCCCACCCCATCGCAAGTGCGTTCAGCCTGTCATGCGCACATCTTCCCATTAGACTGCATTCCTTTCCATGAACGCTAGTCTTGCTTTGATGTAACGCTATCTCGCCAAGGCCACAGGTGGAAGAGCACAGAAGGCTTAGCTTAGTCTGTAATGAGCAGTAGTCGTGGGAATAGAATAAAAAGATAAAGGTTCCCTTGCTCGAAAGCCAGTCGAATCCGACTCTAGGGTTGCGGTGCTCATCTCCGTTTCAAAGCCGAAGAGCCAGTGCTGTCCGAAGACGTTTCCGTGGTCATGTGGCCGGCATGACTAAACACCAAGGTGCACAGAACGCTGTTATAAACAAGAATGCTTGTTTATAATTAAGGAACCGTTGCTTCTCAAGGCTTGGGTGCGAACGGGGCTCCTTGACCGCGCACGGGAACCATATCTATTGGCCAGTGTAATTATGAACCTGCTTTATCCTTTCATGCACCTCAAACCCCTGTTATTCTGAACAATGACCCTGTTCATGTGCTTCATGGCTTCAATAAAGTAAAACCTTCTTGCAAGAGTGTACAACGTTGTTTGCTGTGGGGACCTGACAATTTGACATATAGATGGTAAGTTGCTGATGTTGGAGGCCCAAGATGGTTCTATGACCAACCTGATGCTTAGCAGACCATGTGGTGGCTTGTTAGAAGGCCACCAAGGACACACAGACATTATTTCGGAGGGCTTCATCTTACGCGGCAAGACTGACTCTGGGGTTAATTTCAGGACTTTTGTGTTCTTGACAATTATGGCCAGAATAATAATAGTGCTGAGGCTCTTTTTCTAGCAGGAACTCCTTTGCATATTAGACGACACACCCCAATACTGACATGGACATTGGTGCTTTTGTCAGAGACCACGTCGTTCATCTCCCCCTCCCTGCCTTTACTCTGTTCCCTTTGCCTGGGACGAACAGGAGCGATGCAAGTTTTCTTCCGAGCTGCCATTGCATCAGCGGCGACATGCCATTAAGGTGGTTAAGTGTGTGGACTCAAATCTGGGAGAACTGGGTTCGATTCCCCACTCCTCCACTTGCAGCTGCTGGATGACCCTGGGCAAGCCACAGTTCTGTCGGAGCTGTTCCCTCAAGGACAATCCTCTCAGAGCTCTCTCAGCCCCTCCTACCTCACAAGGTGTCTGTTGTGGGGAGGGGGAGGGAAAGGTGTTTGTAAGCTGCTCCGAGACTCCCGAGTGAAGGGCGGGGTATAAATCCAATCTCCTCCTCCTTCTTCATGGGGATCTAGGCAGCCTCCCTCCAGAAGTGTTGTTACCTGCTCTGCAGGCTCAACTCCCATGGTCTTGCCCCTCTGAAGCTTCACCCAAGTTCGCATAAGGTTATTTCGCAGGGCAAACTTTACTAACACAGACCAGAGTGGTTTGCCTAAGGTAAAGCATGGCCCGATGAGTGTTCACTAAGACACTTCTTCCCTCCCAGAGGCTCTGGGGTCCTGGCTTTCAAATCTCCGAAGAAAGGGAACTGAAGCTCAGACAAGAGGGACCACCATCAACAGTAGGCCGGACTGGGAAGTTAAAAGTGGGGGGGGAGTATCAGAGTAGCACATGCATGCCTCTGATTAGACTGAAGAGCAGAGCCAAGGACAACCACCAGGCCCCTAGCTACGGTGGGGCTTTGGGGGGCTCTGCCCCCTTTCTTAAAGGCACAGCCCCACAAGAATTTCTCCTGTGAATGCTTTTTTTCCAATAATTTAAAAACATTTTAAAAGGCATGTGCTCCTTGAAGCAGAGTGGGGTGCGGTAGCTGACCAATTCCCGCGCTACAAGGGGGTTGGAGTGGGTGCATCACGAAACCGGTCTCCTTTAAGAGAGTCTTTCCGCCTCAGTGTGAGCTCTCTTGACTATAGAAGTCATCACCCCCACCTGCCGGATTGTTCTCAGAATGGTTGCTGAGGCTGGCAGAAGTGATTAACTTGCGGCAGCTGAGAACTGTCATCAAAAGTGGTTGACAGCTTGCAATTGAGAAAGCACTCCTGGTCACCGCTTTCTGTTGGCTACATGGCTTTTCTTTCTGCCCCACAAGAAAAAAAAAATTGCCCCACGAGCCACAGAATCCTGGCCACGGCCCTGGCGACCACAATGGCGATGATGAGTGGGTCTTGGGCTGTTGCCTCCTCTCCCTGCACGACTGCAGCAGCAAGGTTGCGCCAGTAGCGGGAGCCTCTTGGCTTGGACCTGGCTGGTGGAAGCTTGAAAGAAGCCAACAAATGAGCCAGTGTCTGTTTTTGACTGACCAGGTTGGCTTGGCTGCCAGTGAGCCTTCGTGGCATCAGCCCGCAAGCAACTTTCTCTGTAAGTTAAAGGGCAAGAGAATCATAGCATCATAGAGTGGGAGGGGGCCAGACAGACCATCTAGCCCAACCCCCTGCTCAATGCAGGATCAGCCTAGAGCAGTGATGGCGAACCTTTTAGAGACCGAGTGCCCAAACTGCGACCCAAAACCCACTTAATTATCGCAAAGTGCCAACACGGCCATCTAACCTGAATACTGAGGTTTTGCTTTAGAAAAAAACAACTCATACATTAACTTAAGATGATCCAAACAAAGTAAGGAAAGCAATCCCAAATGCTTTCATTGACTTCAAATTATTTGGCAGAGAATTCGACACTTTAATGATGGTCTGGGCCTGGCTGGGGCGATGGCACGCGTGCCCACAGAGAGGGCTCTGAGTGCCGCCTCTGGCACCCGTGCCATAGGTTCGCCACCACTGGCCTAGAGCATCCCCGACAAGTGTTTGTCCAGCTGCTGCTTCAAGACTGCCAGCGAGGGGGAGTTCACCACCTCCCCAGGCAGCCGATTCCACTGTTGCACAATTCCGACTGTAAAAAAGTTTCTCCTACGATCCAGGCATGACCTTCCCGCCCGCTTTGAACTCATGGAACTGCCTTCCACTGAACCAGACCCTTGGTTGATCCATCAAGGTCAGTATTGTCCACTCAGACTGGCACCAGCTCTCCAAGGTCTCAGGCTGAGGTCTTTCACATCCCCTACTGCCAGATCTTTTAACTGGAGACACTGGGGATTGAACCTGGGACCTTCTGGATGCCGAGCGGATGCTCTACCACCGAGCCACAGCCTCTTCTTTGCAGGCAGAATGGACGGAAAGGACCCATTCTTGACCCCTGCTAAGCCTGAATGTTCTTTTTCTTTTCCCTTCTAGTCACAGCTGACTTCCGGCAACCCCCGTGGGATTTTCAAGGCAGAAGAAGTTCAGAGGTGCTTTACCCTTGCCTGCCTCTGCGTCCTAACCCTGGGCTTCCTTGATGGCCTCCCATCCAAATACTCACCAGAGCAGCAGACGGCACTGAATTAATTCTCTTTATTAACAGGTTCATCTTTATTAATTTGTACATGGATTTCTTAGTGCACCCTTTCAAATAAAACTATCAAACTGTACAAAAAAACCCCCCTAAAGGTATTTTAAAAAGGGAGTGGCAAAACAGGGCGGTGGCTTCTCGGTGGTAAGAAACATTATGGAAACTCAACCATTTATAAATTCTTAAAAGCTGTGAGAATCCAAACAGATCTCTTTATAATCCTTTTTTCTTCTTCTTCTTAAAAAGCTGCAAAAATATAACCTGTAAATCGCGGTAATTAGCAGCAACAAGATCCTTTAAAACGGGAACTTGGTTAACTGTGAACATAGCTAGAAAAGAAGATGGAAATGAATCAGTTTCGTAAATAAAGTGCTGGAGGCCTTGAAAATGCAGGGGGGAAACCCCCTTTGGTTGCAGGAAGAAAGGAAGAGAAGCACGACGTCCTATTAAGCGAGCCGATTTATGCAGGCGGCGCAATGGAGTTCTGTACATCTACCTGTGACCAGCAGCTTGAGTGCCCACCCTCCCCCGACGCATGTAGCAAAGCTTGCAATTGCTTGGATGCCCAGAAAGCTGAAGCAGAAGGAACAGGCACAAGAGACAGCAGTGAATTGGCTATTTATGGCACTGGAGCGCATAGCAACGGGAGCGCCTGGGTTGCGGCAAAGCTAGATGGGATTCTCTTGTTACAAAACAGAAGCAGAAATGTTTAAGCGATTACATTTAAAAAGAAAACAAAGAAACCATTGCTTAGCATTGCTAAGATCCCTGTATACTGAAGTCGATTGCCTGCCAGTATCTCACCTCTGCAAGGTAGTGTATTTGGCACTACATTTTTATAAAATGTATCTATGTTTGGGCTGGGATTGCAGTTACTGCGATGCCAGTCAATGCAGTTTGTGGGATAGTAGCCACTGGAGTCGACTTTACAAACGTCGAAAGCGTCCAGACCCTGTTATCGTTGCACTGTGGGGAAAACCTGCCCATTCCTGTACAGTTGCTGTCCTTACCATTTCTTGTCTGAGACAGTGCAAGGTGCCGCAATCCCACCGGTAGTTCTTGGAAATTAAAGAACAGTGTTGGTCAATCATGTCTCCAGGTACGGCAGCCGTTGCTGAGTGGGAAATCCGGGGAGGCCCGAGGAACAGCACCAGCCGAAAGAGCCACTCGGCTCTTCTAAGTGGGGCGGGGCCTTTTATTGCACGCCCTCTGAGGCGGATGTCAGTCAAGGAGATGGCTACAGTGATAACCGATGTGGACAGTGTGATCCTGAAACACCGAAGCACCAGGAGAGAATTAGTGTAAACCGAAGCTTCTTGGCATTCTTTTTGCTGTAGTGTTTGAGCGCTGTACGTTGGGTACATCTCAGAAATCATTGTGCTCGTAGGATGTGGGTTGAGGAGGACCAGGTATCCCTTACTGGCCGCTTGCACTTATTGGTGGCCAGAAGTGCTTTGCTCTGTAGCATCCTTCTCCGCTTTGCTTATTACCGGCAACTGTCCTTGGCTTATGGATGGGCTGGAATACGTCTTCCTCAAGGATATGTCGTCCGTTTCCATTGTGAAGACACTGGCTTCGATTTTTTCCAGGTCATCTGTCCCAGCCTTTATCTTCATGCACAGGAGGTTGATGTAGGTCTCGTATCGGCTTTTCTGCAGAGGGTGTCGGAGAAAGAAGGAAGCGCCCAAGCATCAGGAATGATCATAGCAACAGAAAGAGGCAAACAATGGATATTACTCTTCCCGCCTTCAAGGGACCCTGTTATCTGCACACAGGAGCCAAACAAGCTTGCTCTGGGGAATGCTAAGCCGCCAGATCATTTGGGCCCACTGAGAACTTACAGCAGCAATTTCTCCATTGCAGATACGAACGGGACCCTGAAGGGTGGTGCTTGATCATAAGCAGGGGTCATTTCCTGCAGGAGCACACAGGAGCAGAGCTCCGGCAGTAAAGAGCCCAGGGGGCAGGCACCTGCAACAAGCCCCACCCCCTGCTCCCAGCAGCCCTCAGTCAGAGCAAGAAGCAGCCAGGTAAGCTGCAGAGCCCCCCCGCCCCCCGGTCCAAAACAGTCCAGTGGGACCTTTAAGACCAAGTTTTATTCAGGTACAAGCTCTCCCTCCTCTGCGAGGACAGATCTGCACGCCCCCCCCCAAAAAAAACCTAGCAATCCAAAACAGTCCAGTAGAGCCTGAGCGGTGGGTGTTGCCTTCTGACACACTTCCGGTGATGTCAGGAGGTGTGGCATATGCAAATGAGTTATGCTAATGAGTTATGCTAATGAGCTCCTGCACCTCTTTTTCTACAAAATGACCCCTGATCGTAAGCAACATGAGCATGTTTTTGCTGTGGTGCACAATGTGCCATACCGTGCCCCTAATGCTCCACAGAAATATTGCTTCTATTCATACGCATGTTGACCTATTCACCTATTCATATACTGGACTCCTCCCATTAGTTGCTCTTTCCATAGTCATAGAACTGGCAAACTGAGAATCCTTAAACAAGAATGGGGACCACGGTGGAAATAACCCAGGTTGAAGAAAAAACACTGTGTGCTGAAATATAACACTAGAAAAATTATGTAAATTTAATAAAATTGATAGAATTTTATGATATTTTATATAGGTGCAACACTATCCTTATAATAACAAAACTAAGGCTGCGGTCACATGGAGCATTAGCCACGCTGCAGAGATGGAAGATAGGTGGATTTTCCGGGCACGATCACACCACAACATCTGGGAAGCGTAGAGCTCCCGTGGCAAACCCGAGGCTTCCCGCCGAAGATGCGGAGTTAAAAACTAGTACATCCGAGGTACTAGTTTCCGGAAACCGCGGGGCAAGGGCGGGCGTCTGATCGCATTTCTGATGGTGGCATCCAGCACCCACCCATGTCCCTTCGCAAACAGGTTCCCCCCCAAGTCTCCACAAGATGCGCACAAGCACCCAACGGTGCATGCACATAAAGAGGAAAGCAAAAGTGCCGTTTTGGCTTAAAAAAAATAAATGACCCTGTTTGTCACAACAGCGGCACCTAGCCATTGCTGCTGTGATCGCGCCGCGCCGCTTCTTTGCCGCGCTGCAGGATCCTCGTGTGATCGCCACCCTCATTTACCCACCGGCGCCGAGGGAAGGACCCGTGGTGTGCCGCCGGCGCGTCTGATCACGTAATCGCGGATCAAACTGCACCGGGGCAATTAGCCACGCCTCCCCCGCGTGATATCCGGCCCGTGTGACCGGGGCCTAAATTGTTATATCACATTACAACACAGCATTCTCAGAATTCAATTCAAAAAGATCTGGTGTACTCAGAATTCATACAACTGGTAAAGTTCATCGATTTGTGGAATTCCACAATATGAAGATTCTCCTAGGATTGCTGAAGCACTGGAAGGAAGAATGGGGAAGGGGATGGATTGCAGTGCACGACTGCTAACAAATTAGAAGTGATATCATGGACACTCCAGGATTTTCAAAAACTCTATGGTAAAAACCACACAGTTTTTTTTGTAAGTCCTAGCGCATCCCATGATTTAATTTCTGGGTTTTACCAGAATTAACATCAGCACACCAGCATTATGCTAGCAAGCCAGTCCCTGCCTCAGTTACTCCTGGGGTTGTGGCAACCCTAATACAAACACAAAAAACCTTTTCCAGAGCACGAGTCACTTCATAGATCATAATCATATTTGTTGATTGCAAACATAACAAAATACTTTTAAAACACTTTTTCACAAATGGTTTGGGTTGCATACCGTGCTTACCTTATTTATTCATTCTTATTTATCAAAATATAACTGATTAGAGTTGGCAGGCAGTCCCTGGGAGGGAGGGTTTGTGGGGGGACAGTGTCGTGGGAGAATTTTTAATTTTTTTAAATGCAGCCTTGTGTACTTACCAGAAGTTATTACAGCAAATGACAAGGAGTAGCTCTAGGAATCAGAATGCTTATGGTAAAATTATAGATTCCCCAGCAATTCCTAGAACTACCCTTTATCACTTCTGGTAACTTCTGATAAGTACACGAGGCTGCATTTAAAAAATGTGGCAACAGAACCAAGGGGTGGGGGATTCTCCACCCCCACTGAGGGCTTGGCAGCCCTAATTAGAGGCCCTACTTACAGAACCAGAAGTTGCTTAAAGAAACAGGAAGACAGAAGGAAGGGCATAAAAGAATAACACAATTACTTTCCAGGGAGTGAACCCCACTGAATAGCATGGGATTTCTGATAGATTCAGGTAGGTAGCTGTGTTGGTCAGAATTAGCAGGGAAAAGTTTGAGTCCAGCGGCACCTTTGGTTTGTTTGGTGTAGTGGTTAAGTGCACGGACTCTAATCTGGGAGAACCAGTTTTGATTCCCCACTCCTCCACATGCAGCTGCTGGATGACCTTGGGCAAGCCATAGTTCTGTCAGAGCTGTTCTCTCAAGGGCAGTCCTTGAAAGAGCTCTCTCAGCCCCGCCTACCTCACAGGGTGTCTGTTGTGGGGAGGGGAAGGGAAAGGAGTTTGTAAGCCGCTCTGAGACTCTGAGTGAAGGGCGGAGTATAAATCCAATCTCTTCTTCTTCTTCAATTTTAAATTTTAAAAAATTCCCTCTGCCCTAGGCGCCTGTGCAAAATGACATGGGTGGGTGGGCAGCAACTGATGAAGTAAATCATACTTTACAGAAAGGGGAGGAAACATACCTCTGATACTTATCAAGGAGAAATATCAGTGCAAAGGAAGTCTGAGAAACTTTGGGGAAATGACCGGGAAAACCCAGGTGAGCAACGGATATGAAAAGAAGTTGTCAGAAAGGAAGCTCTGAAATCATCTCTGAAAACACACTGCAGCAAGAAGCCTATCTGCAAGATCCAAAATCAGAGAGATGCGATGAATGCTCCCATTACTACTACAGATTCAATGCTGCAGTGAATAGCCTGAAATTCAGTTTTAAAAAATTCCTGATGGATTTAGAACAGAATGTTATGGTCCCGGTCACACATGCTGGAAAACACAGGGGGGAGGCGTGGCGATTTGCGCCGTCACAATTTGACGTGCCCCAACGCGATCAGATGCGACAGCGTTTGTTTCCATCGGCGGGTGTTTCCGCCACGCTCCGACCAGGAAGCAGGGACGCGAGAGGAGTGCACTGGAGCGATCACACGGAGAGCATCCGGCTGCAGCCCGTCGCAACCAGTCGATAGTGGATTTTCCCGGGTACTTTTAAACTCCGCTTCTTTGGCTGACTGCTACGGGTTGCTGACGGGTGCGGGACGCCGGCCAGATGTGTCCGTTTGATCGCGCCAGTAAAATCCGGCCAGCATTTGTGAGTATCCCGTGGCAAATTCTGCGTGTGATCGGGGCCTATGTTATGCTATGCTATGTTATGCTATAGATCAAAGGTGGTCAAACTTACTTAACATAAGAGCCACATAGAAGAAACATCAGATGTCTGAGAGCCACAGGACATGAACAAATATTACGCACATGTTTTTTTGGAAAACATGCAAATTTGCTTTTTATTAACATTAAATAAGACTGTCAGAAATAAAAACAAAAGGGGTAAAAACAGATGTTGATAATTATATTGAAAGAGACAAACGCTTTCTCCAAGCCGGCGGAGGGTGTGTGTGTGTTTGAGAACGCATTTAAAGGTAAAGTTATTTTCGTCCTCTGCTCCCCCTGTCAGAAGGCAGACGTTTGAGGCACCAAGATGAGGAAGACTGGCAAGATCATCGGGACCGGTATTGGCCGAGGCACCGCAGAGTAGCCCAGAGGGAAGACGCCTGCAGCTTCAAAGGCCGTGCCGATGAGGAATGTGCTGCCGAGGAAGAATGTGAGGGTGGTCTGGACGCTTACATCAGACACCGGGAACAGCTTGCAGCTGAGAACTGGGAGCGATACCGGCAGAAGGAGAAAGAAAGACGAATGGCTGAAGAGCATACCAGGAGCCGGGACAGAGCGGAGGTGAGACGTAGGCTTTGCAAGGAAGAGCCGGTTCGTTCTCCTAGCCCGCAGCCACGAGATGCTTCTTGGGATACAGCCCCCCCTTTCCCTTCACGCAGACAGACAGCTCCATGGAATTTTGACAGGAAAATGTTTCCTATTTACAAATCAGGACAGGACTTGATTGCTTTCTTCTCCCTCTTTGAACAAACTTGCCGGGATTTATCTGTGCCCCCTCAGTATTATATGCTGATCCTGAGGTCACAGTGTCAGGACGAGCTTATGGATTTGCTTGGGACTATGCCTGCTGCTGATGCCCATCGGTATCAGAAATTTAAGGACTTGGCTCTACAGAGATTTGCTGTTCGCTCACATTATGGCATGTTGTCAAGTTACGTTATGTTAAGAGTCCTTAGAGTTACTGCCACTGTGAATCAGCTTGGCGATAAATGGCTTTTATGACTGGTCGGAACCACCTGTTGCCCTGACTTTGCAACGGTTGTAATGAATGCATAAAATTAAAATAGGATTCTGGTCCCAGGGAAAGATTACTGTGATCAGAAAGATTTTTTTTTAATATATGTTTTATTCCATTTTTCATAGTAACAGGCAACATCCAGATGACAACAACAAAACAAGATAAAACAAAAACAACATGCGATAAGATATTTGAACCTTAACAGATTAATTTGAGAGAGAATATCTATGCCAGAACAATAATCTGAGAGCACTGTAAGTAATATGATCACTGAGCTTGTTCAATAAGATGTGTTTCTACTGAGATTCAGCACTGTGAGATTGCCTGTGAGTACTGTACACTAATAGGACTATTTGACTTAGTTGGGAGTTTTTATTGCTAGGGTGCGATGTGCATTATTTGTTCATAAGTGGATCAGAAAGATTTTGACAGGATATTGTGACAATATGGGAAGTGTGGGGAGCAATCCCAAGCCGTTTTACTCAAAAGTAAGCCCCATGTTATTCACTGGGGCTTCCTCCCAGGAAAGTGTCCTTAGAATTGCACTGGGATCTGGGGCAAGTTTTCGAGCACGGTTGATGCACGACTGATTAAGAGCCACTGGTGACAGTGGCCGTTGGAGCTCTCTCTCATTTCCTCCGTCTTGCATCTCCCCTCTGTCTCTGCTGGGGCTGGTTGGGTTTGTGCATTACATAATTTTCAATTTAACTTAGAAATTAACTGAATAGCTAGGAGCTACCCCAGCGGCACAGAAGACAGAACATTGTGCTGCGCCAATTTCCTTGCTGTTACTTTACAGAAACTCGAAGCATCCAATGTGAAGGAACATGCGTTGCTCTGAGCTCGAAGGAAGGATGGGAAGGGAAGAAGGGTGACAGGCAAATCTGTCAGGGTAGAGGCAGCAGGGCTTGAGATGCAGGGCGATTCTGCCTTGGCTTTTCCCCTCCGTTGTTTCAGCAAAGCCACTTCCCCTCTGTTGTTTCAGCAAAGCCACGTTGGAACAGAAATCCCCCTCTGCACTGCGTGCCACTTTCACTTTTGTTGATCATCGGGTTGTATGGTACCTTATGCATGGATTTATGACTGTTCAGGACAATGCTCCCTCTAAGCTGTGAGCAAAAATTCTACTCTGTGAGCTCCTGGCATTAAAGTAGTGAGCGAGCGGTTTGGCTGCTGCATGAATTAGTCTGCTCTGCAGCCATCCTTCCTAAGCGAAGACAAAAATGTGTGAGGCGGAGGCTAAAAGAACTGTAAGCTTGCTCACACTAACTGAGCTTAGAGGGAACACGAGTGTCAGGTCGCCCTGTCATAGTTCTGGAATGTGGAGGGGCACCCTCCCTCTCGTTCCCAGCTCTACCCTGCTCAGCTACTGTGTGTTATCTTATGCTTGACCTTGTAGATATTCCAGCTGCCGTTTCCACGGCTGGGAAAGTTAACGGCTTTTCTGCTATGCCCGCTTGCTTTGCCGCGCGGGCGAGTTATATCCATTGGCTCATGCTTACAGGGGGAATGTTTGATTTCACTATAAGTCAGAGGCCCTGATACTGACGGCCACTCCTGACACAAGCTGTACACGTGTTCTTTAGTACTGTATCCACTAATAAACAGTTATCTTCTTATGAAGCCCTGTGTGGTGTGACCTGACTAAGGAGCCTGACAACTAGTTCAGGGGTGGTTTTGAGCTGCACCTTTTCTGTTCCAACGTGTGTTTGATAAAACAGAGGGAAAAGCCAGTAAAGAATCAGCTGAAGTCATTCACTGGGGACTGGGACAGTTGGTAGTGGTGGTAGGGAGGCAGCCTTCCTTCCACCAAGGGTTGGGAAATTCTTGGAGACTTGGGAGCGGAGCGGAGCCCAGGGAGGAGAGGGACCACAGAGTCCCTCCTTCAGAGCAGCCCCTTCCCCCCCCCGGGGGAACCGATCTCTGTCGTTTGGAGATCCGTTATAATTCCAGGAGATCTCCAGCCACCTCCCGGAGGCTGGCAACCCTCTTTCCTCCTGACCAACCGATGCAAGGGGGCCAAAGCAAAACAACACAGGACAGTGGAAAGGATGTGGAAAAAATGAAGGTCAGAAACCTGAGTATCATAACAGAAGAACATTTGGAGGCTATTTGGAAAACAACTGGGATGTAAGGGACGGTTTATTTAGTTTTGATAACTACTGAAAGTTAATAGATATTGTAAAATGGATTAAGATGTATAACCAAATTAGGGAAGGGTAAGTTACCTATAGATTTGTGTAACAGAATTAAAAGGAGGTTAAGAGGATTTAAGAACTGAGCAGGAGGTTGGAGCACTGTGGGAAGCCGAATTGGGGGGGGGGGGAAGGGTAGGAGGGTAGGATATATGGGTATAAAAGTGTTTGATATATATTGACTTGTGTTTACCATATCCTAATAAAATGTGTTTTTAAAAAAAAGAAGAAGAAGAAGAACATTTGGAGGCTGCGATCATATGCACAGTTATATAGGCGCAAATGCCGGGTGGATTTTAAAGGGTGCGATCAGACAGCAACATCTGGGAAGCGTCCCGCAGTCATTGGCAACCTGTGCTGCTCCGTTGCAGAAGCGGAGTAAAAAGACACCGGGGAAAGTCCGATAGTAAACGGGTTCCGACGGGCCACGGACAGGCTTTCCCCTGTCTCATCGAGCAAGCTGGTGCCATCCCCGCCCCTTCACAGTATGCACATCATCACATACTTCATAGGGAGCCCTCAGTGCGGAGGTACGATTCCTCGTTTATGTGCATGGGAAACAAGTGGCCAAAAAAACCCCGACTCACCCGCAGTTGCGTCCAATGTTCCCTCTAAGCTGTGGAGTCTTGTGAGCAAAAAATCTACTTTGTGAGCCACTGGCTTTAAAGTTGTGAGCAAGTAATTTGGCTACTGCATAAGTTAGTTTGCTTTGGAGCCCTCCTTCCTGAGCTAAGGCAAAAAATGTGTGAGCCGGAGGCTAAAAACCTGTGAGCTAGCTCACACTAACTCATCTTAGAGGGAACACTGGTTGTGTCTGATCACACATTGACGGGCTGCACCCGCTGCTACAGAGGGCTGTGTGATCTCGCAACTGCGTTTCTGGCGCATGTGACTGTCACCTTAAAGGTAGTAGGGCTGCCGGCAACAGAACGCACTCATTCATTGTGTAGCAAGCCATGAAATCCTAAGCGCTGTTGTGCGTGTAGAGAGCAAACTGGTTTCTCTCAGCAGCTGAGGAGTTAATCACCTGGTGCTCAAACAGATAAGAACTGTATTTACAGTGCTCCAATCTGCCCTGCTGAAGATACTTGGGAAAAAGCACAGGAGAATTACAGGGCAATCCTATGCAGATTTACTCCAGCCGAAGCCTGTTGGTTTCAATGGCTTTTGACTGGCGTAACTCTGCATAGGATTCCTGTATTAGATAACAACGGTCCCTGCCACACGACAGGAAAAACAACGGCCTAAGTGCGGCTAATCTGAGCCGCACCAAAATAGAGACGCCGCGGCGGGATCCCATGGATCCCGAGCTGCGGCGCCGTTGCTCCCCGGCATGATCAGATGCCGGGGAGGAAGCGACGGTCGGGAGGGGGAGGCTGCCAAACTGCGCATGTGTGAGCATGCGCAGTTCGGCCAGGAGCCGGGGATGCGCCGGTGGAAGGACGCGCTGGTGATCCCACGGCCAGCCTTGATGAGGCCTTTCCGGATGAACCACCCAGGTAGGTGGTTTATTTTTGGGCGGAAGGGCCGGATCGGGGATGGGTGCGCAATGCTTCCCAGATGTAGCGGTGGGATCGCGCCTGTTTGCTGCGCCCCCAATCCGTCCCTCTCCCGGCCCAAAACCTCTCGTGTGACCGGGGCCAACATTTACTATATGAATTATTACATCCACGCACTGGTGACTGAGACCGTGGCTACACGGCAAGGCTATTGCGCTTTGTTCCCGATGTAATTAAAACCGGAATATTTTCCCCCGAGTTGGGATGTTCACACATCCCTCCCTGAACTGCAAGCTCGCCTTCCCCGTCTGCCCACCTCCCCCTCCCCCAGCAACTTTCCAGCCATTGGCCCGATGAAAATAAAAGAAAAAGGCACATTTGAAAGAGTTCTCCTTTCCGCCCGATGCTGCTGGCTAGCTAGGTGCTCTCCCCGGCGCTGGGGGCTCCCTCCCTCCCTCCTAACAACACAGCTTCGGGGACTCCTGGGGCAGATGCCAAAGCCCGCTCACCTGCCAGCTCGCCCCTCCCCCAGAAACTTTCAATGCCGCCTCCATGCCGGGGGACGGCGGGCAGGACTTTTCTCCGAGCAGGATGAGTGCTTGTTTACTCAAGCACTCAAAGCTGGAAGGTGTGTGTGTATATATATCTATATCTATATCTATATCTATCTATCTATCTATCTATCTATCTATCTATCTATCTATCTATCTATCATCTATCTATCTATCTATCTATCTATCATCTATCTATCTATCTATCTATCTATCTATCTATCTATCTATCTATCTATCTCTAATTCCCAACTTGCCCCCGGAGGGGCCGGCTGGGGGGGGGGCGGGGGAGGTTTGTGCACATGTGGGCCAGTCCCCACATGTGCACAAAAATAAAAAAAGTTGAACAAAATTTCGGGGGGATGTTTAAACCCACCCGAAAGTGCAAGAGCGTCTCCTGCGCGTGCGCAGGAGAGGCTCTGTAACTGCCGCCGCTTGCTTGGGAGGGAAGCGGCCAGCGGCCAGCGGCAAGCAGGGAGGGGGGGCCAGAGCGGCGAGGGCTGATCGGCTCGCTGATCGGCCCTCGGTTCGGAGCCGGAGGGAGGGTGGGGGGTGGAGACAGAGAGAGAGAGTCGCGAGGCCCGGCAGACAGAGAGAGAGAGAGAGAGAGAGAGAGAGAGAGAGAGAGAG
>NW_015171557.1:368736-374588 GCF_001447785.1 Gekko japonicus
CCAGGTCTACCCAGGCCTTCCCACTACATTGGTAGACCTGGCCTCCCGCGGCCAGGTCTACCAATGTAGTGAGAAGGCCTGGGTAGACCTGGCCTCCGGAGGCCAGGTCTACTAATGTAGTGGGAAGGCCTGGGTAGACCTGGACTCCGGAGGTCTACCAATGTAGTGGGAAGGCCTGGGTAGACCTGGACTCCAGAGGCTTGGTCTACCAATGTAGTGGGAAGGCCTGGGTAGACCTGGCCTCCGGAGGCCAGGTCTACTAATATAGTGGGAAGGCCTGGGTAGACCTGGACTCCGGAGGCCAGGTCTACCAATGTAGTGAAAAGGGGTGGGTAGACCTGGCCTCTGGAGGGGGGGCGCGCTCTGGGCCGGGGGGGGGATCGAGCCAGAGAGTGGAGGTGGGTGGAGGAGACGGGGGAACCGGCGGGATGGGGGGGAACTTACCTCCTCCTCCTGCTTCCTCCTCTTCCTCATAGGTGTGGAGCTCCCCCTCCCCCACTTGTATATATATAAACCTCACAAAGCGGTCAGAAGGCCCTAATCATAATCATTGCGAAAGATGGCTGTCCAGATGGGAGAAATCACGCATTCAAAGCACAAGTACAAGGAAAATACTTGATTTCCCCGGGGGCAGGAAAACCCGGGAGCATTGTTCCCCCACTTGTATATATATAAACCTCACAAAGCGGTCAGAAGGCCCTAATCATAATCATTGCGAAAGATGGCTGTCCAGATGGGAGAAATCACGCATTCAAAGCACAAGTACAAGGAAAATACTTGATTTCCCCGGGGGCAGGAAAACCCGGGAGCATTGTGGGAGTGAGCCCGCTTCAGCACGGGAGGCGGATTTGCCTGTCTGATCAGCAAACTTAAATGCGGGAGGGAACGGTGGTGAAACTTGATCAAAAGGACCGTGTGAGTCTTTCTCTTGCAAGAGAGATATTGTCGGCCTTGGGAGGGGCACAGAGGTCTAGAGCTGGCAAGGACCCACAGACGTCTGCAGCTGGGAAAGTAGGGTTGCTAGGTCCAGTTCGGTAGATTCCTGGAGATTTGGGGGGGTGGAGTCTAGGAAGGGCGGGTTTTGGGGAAGGGGAGGGACCTCAGCAGGCTAGAAGGCCATTAAGTCCACCTTCCAAAGTGGTCGTTTTCTTCAGGGGAACTGATCTCTGTCACCTGAAGATCAGTTGTAATCCCAGGCAATGCTATGCCTAAGCTGTGGAGTCATGTGTGCGAAAATTCCACTTTGTGAGCTGCTGCCATTAAAGTCGTGAGTGAGCGATTTAGCTACGGCATAGTTTGCTCTGGAGCCCTCCTTCCTAAGTGAGGACAAACAATGTGTGAGCCGGAGGCTAAAAAACTGCGAGCTGGCTCACGCTCACTCAGCTTAGAGGGAACACTGATCCCAGGAGATCCCCAGCCACCACCTGGAGGTTGGCAGGCCTCTGGGAAAGCCCTTTTAGAAAAGTCATCCCACGGGGAACTCTGGTGACAAGGCTTCCCTGCTTCTTGTGAGCCTTGTTCCGTGCGTGCCTTTGCCGCACTATCAAGGCTTATCTCGCCTGCCCACTCATCCTCTCGGAGAGAATTTGTCAGCCGGAACGTTGGAGCGAGACTCACCTCAAATATCAAGTAATGCTCTTTCAAGCAATATTCTTCAGCCTCTTTGGACTTGAGGCCTTTCACCACTGGATGCAGCTTATGCTCCGTGAGCTCGTCTGCGATCTGCCGCATTTTATTCTCGTGAGACTGCAGCTGCTCCTCCTGGAGAGAGAACGAGATCATGTCTTTCAAACCCTTCCATCCCACCCTTCCGAAGAAGAAGAAGAAAAAGGGCTCAAGGCAGCTAATATGACAAGTCGCTGCCAAAGGAGCCTTTGAGAAGGCCGTTACTGCTATTTTGGTGGGTTATTTGCATAATTGCATGGAGCAATGATTACATCTCTTACGAGCCGATAAATCAGCCGGATGCGAATTAGAGAAAGGAGAGATTTATTTGCAGGAAATGACCGTTTCCCCCCCCCTTGGGTGGGAGAGGCTTGAAACGGTGCCTAGGAGACTTCTAAAAAGACATGGGCAGAGGCACTCCACTGGCAGCAGTGCGGAGAATTGGGTGTTCTACAGCTAGGCCTTTCATCAGCTATTAGGTATAGATAGGGACTCTGGGGCAAGGGATGCTCTGTCTTCTCAGTGCTTGGGGGGGGGTCAACAGTGGGAGGGCTTCTAATGTCCTGGCCCCACTGGTGGACCTCCTGATGGCACCTGGTATTTCTGGCCACTGTATGATACAGAGTGTTTGACTGGGTGGGCCTTTGGCCTGATCCAACATTGGCATCTCTTATGTCTGGGGCAAGTGATGCTCTGTCTTCTTGGTGCTTGGGGGGGTCAACAGTGGGAGGGCTTCTAATGTCCTGGCCCCACTGGTGGACCTCCTGATGGCACCTGATATTTTTGGCCACTGTGTGACAGAGTGTTGGACTAGATGGGCCTTTGGCCTGATCCAACATTGGCATCTCTTATGTTCTTATGTAGGCACACCTCAGACAAACCCTTTCACAAGCCCCAGGGAGATTCCCATCCATCAGACCAGGGGTCTCCAACATGGTGCCCGTGGGTGCCACAACACCTACCAACACTTTTCACAGTGCCCACCAAGTGTTGTAGGAATTGAGAGGGGCTTCTGATTGGCCCTTTAAGATCTGATTGGCTGTGGGGGGGGGCTTTAAAAACGTCGCTTTGGCAACAACTGCCAAACGCAATGATCTTCACTGCATGACCGAAGGTGAGCCGTGGCTAGGCAAGAAAAACATTTTTTAAAAGGTATTTTCATTTTAAAAGGCATCCCGTTAAGCAGAGCTCCTGCCCGGTACGTTGAAGAGTTACTGCCTTCTCCTGTGCTAGGATTCCAAAAGTGCCCACAGGGTTGGGGACCCCCAGCATTAGACAAATCGCCACGTCCAGCGAAGAAATCACTGTCACACACACACACACACACACACCCGCCACCTTGGGATGTGCTATTTTGTAACTCAGCGGGCTGGATGGTCAACGTTTTGCTATCTGGCCTCACGGCTCCCGCTCTGGCAGAAAGCCGGCCTCTCTCACGTTGTTCCTGCCAACTGAGCTAAAGAGCCGCAGAACTGGGTTGTCCAGAACACGACGTCACACTTCCAGTCTTGAAGCAATTGCTTACCGACAGCACCCGAACAAACATGTTATTACTGAATTGTACTATTACTGGAAATGTATTTAATTTTTATTTTATTACATTTCTATCCCGCCCTCCCCTGCGAGTGGGAAACACCCTGGAAAGTGTCCTTAAGGTGGCAGCCGATGTCTTGTAAAACTAGGCCTCCCCTAGGTGAAGAGCTCAAACCGTCTTCAACGGTGGATGCCATGGACTGAACTAGAGACCGTTGGCTGAGCTCTTCCAATGAGCCAGGGGTCATTTCCTGCAGGAGCGCACAGGAGCGGAGCTCCAGCAGTAAAGAGCCCAGGGGGCTGCTCCGCTCACCCACCCGCTTCCCTCGCACTGTGCAGATTCGCAGCCATATAGCCATGGGGACTTCATCAAATTCAGCACATCGTCTTGTTGGTGCCTCTTGAGGTTCTTACTTAGTGATGTTGTTTTGAAACAGTTTTATGGCTCTATTCTATTTCAGTTTTTTGTATGTTCTTCAGTATGTTATAACTCACCCTGAGCCTGGTGCGTGGGGGAGGATGGACTAGAAGCCCAACGAGATAAATAAATAGATAGGTGATAGATGGATAGAAAGATGAGAGAGAGAGAGAGAGAGAGAGAGAGAGAGAGAGAGAGAGAGAGAGAGAGAGAGGAGAGATAATAGATGAGAGACATGAAGATAGAGATAGATGATAGATAGATGTAGGGCTCTTTTTGTAGCAGGAACTCCTTTGCATACACCCCTAATGTGGCCAGTTCTCCAAGAGCTTACAGAGCTCTTCTTACAGGGGCTACTGTAAACTCTTGGAGGATTGGCTACATTAGGGGTGTGTCGCCTAATATGCAAAAGACTTCCTGCTACAAAAAGAGCCCTGGAGAGGAGGAGGAGGAGATTGGATTTATACCCCGCCCTTCACTACCCAAAGGTGTCTCAGAGCTGCTTACAAACTCCTGTCCCTTCCCCTCCCTATAACAGACACCCTGTGAGGTAGGCAGGGCTGAGAGAGCTCTTGACAGAAACTGCTCTTTTTCAAGGACAGCTCTTATCAGACCTACGGCTTGCCCAAGGTCAGGTGCAAGTGGAGGAGTGGGGAATCAAACCCGGTTCTCCCAGATTAGAGTCCGCACACTTAACTACTATACAAAACTGGCTATGATAGATGATAGATTGATAGATGATGATAGATAGATAGATGATGATGATGATGAAGAAGAAGATAGGTAGGTAGGTAGATGATAGATAGATAGATAGATAGACAGACAGACAGACAGACAGACAGACAGACAGGTAGACAGGTAGACAGGTAGACAGATAGATAGGATCTGGTGCCAGCATTAAAAATGACCAGATTCTGACCCAGAATTCTAGATGAGGGGATGGAGATTTTAGAAATGCTGTGCAGGAAGAACTCTGCGAGGGATCAAAGACGAAGCCAAGATTGACAGACAGGACAGTAATCTTGTTAATACATACGGAGAATAAATGAAAACAGGAAGGCTTAAGGAAATAAGTAAGGAGTTCAGTTTTGGGCATACTGAGTATACTGAACTGAAATATAAATATCAGACAGGTAGTGTTGAAGGGGAGATCCAGAACAAACAAATAAAGGCAGAGGGGAATGATAATTGTCTTTATATCTAGTGCTGTATTGTTAAGGTGCACTCAGAACCTTAGTATAGCAGGGAATCAAGAACAGAGTAATAGCAGGAGAGCGAAGGTAGAAGAGGAGCTCCCCCCAGTGGAGTCACTGAACAACTGGTTAAAAGTTAAGAGGTCTGAGAAAAGTGTCAAGGATATCTAAGGTATGGAACAAGTCAAGAAAAAAAGAGTGATCCATAGTCATGCTCAGTCTCCCACCAATTCACCTCACATTCCACTCACCAGCCATGAGCAGGGAGATGATTGTTTGGTGAGCATTTGGATGTGTTAATTTAGGTGCTTCCAGTTATCATTATTACAGTGCTTTCACACATGGTTACACTGCTTTCTTGAAGCTGCCTCTACCCGTGGGACTATTGGCACTGACATCTGATATACTGATATACTGACATCGTCTCCATACTTAGTAAAACAAAGAGGGGGACTATCCCATTCTTGATTCTGAGATGAGACTTACTACTTAAGTGTCTTTGTGTATTTTGTATGTTTGTATGTATGTGAACCCAGCTAATCTTGCAATCAAATACACGCCACTGATTGTACAAGAAAAAAAGCAGGCAATGCACTCAAGCCTGTGTTGCTAATTTTACAAATGCATCTGACTGCATAGGTGCACAGTAAGCGATTTCATGCTTTACAGAAGGCAGTAAGGAGGAGATGCATGCCTCTTCTCCAGTTTAGGCAAAAGCAACTGCAAGCCGCAGCAACCTGGCCCTGCAGAGCAAGCAGCTACTGTGCAGGCACAAAGCCGCGGCATGGGGCTGCGCTCGTGATAATTCCACTAAGGAACACAAGGCAACCTGCTCAGGGGCCTACCTCGCATGTGGCTGAAGGAGTTTGAACGAGCTAAGTTGGCCTGGCAGTCCTTCATGTGGAACTCTGCAGTACGCCTAACGATTTACTGCATCGAAGGAGGATGAGGGCAGAGTCTTTCTCTTATTCCTGGCTGTGGCCTCACTTCACTCACAGTGTGTTTGCAGTCCTCTGTAAATACACCAGTCTCATGGGCCAAGA
>NW_015171557.1:374750-388187 GCF_001447785.1 Gekko japonicus
GCTTACAAACTCCTGTCCCTTCCCCTCCCTATAACAGACACCCTGTGAGGTAGGCAGGGCTGAGAGAGCTCTTGACAGAAACTGCTCTTTTTCAAGGACAGCTCTTATCAGACCTACGGCTTGCCCAAGGTCAGGTGCAAGTGGAGGAGTGGGGAATCAAACCCGGTTCTCCCAGATTAGAGTCCGCACACTTAACCACTACACCAAACTGGCTATGATAGATGATAGATTGATAGATGATGATAGATAGATGATGATGATGATGATGATGATGATGAAGAAGAAGAAGAAGAAGAAGAAGAAGAAGAAGAGACAGGTAGACAGGTAGACAGGTAGACAGATAGATAGGATCTGGTGCCAGCATTAAAAATGACCAGATTCTTATCCAGAATTCTAGATGAGGGGATGGAGAAGAAAGAGGTGGGGTGCCAGCATTAAAAATGACCAGATTCTGACCCAGAATTCTAGATGAGGGGATGGAGATTTTAGAAATGCTGTGCAGGAAGAACTCTGCGAGGGATCAAAGACGAAGCCAAGATTGACAGACAGGACAGTAATCTTGTTAATACATACGGAGAATAAATGAAAACAGGAAGGCTTAAGGAAATAAGTAAGGAGTTCAGTTTTGGGCATACTGAGTATACTGAACTGAAATATAAATATCAGACAGGTAGTGTTGAAGGGGAGATCCAGAACAAACAAATAAAGGCAGAGGGGAATGATAATTGTCTTTATATCTAGTGCTGTATTGTTAAGGTGCACTCAGAACCTTAGTATAGCAGGGAATCAAGAACAGAGTAATAGCAGGAGAGCGAAGGTAGAAGAGGAGCTCCCCCCAGTGGAATCACTGAACAACTGGTTAAAAGTTAAGAGGTCTGAGAAAAGTGTCAAGGATATCTAAGGTATGGAACAAGTCAAGAAAAAAAGAGTGATCCATAGTCATGCTCAGTCTCCCACCAATTCACCTCACATTCCACTCACCAGCCATGAGCAGGGAGATGATTGTTTGGTGAGCATTTGGATGTGTTAATTTAGGTGCTTCCAGTTATCATTATTACAGTGCTTTCACACATGGTTACACTGCTTTCTTGAAGCTGCCTCTACCCGTGGGACTATTGGCACTGACATCTGATATACTGATATACTGACATCGTCTCCATACTTAGTAAAACAAAGAGGGGGACTATCCCATTCTTGATTCTGAGATGAGACTTACTACTTAAGTGTCTTTGTGTATTTTGTATGTTTGTATGTATGTGAACCCAGCTAATCTTGCAATCAAATACACGCCACTGATTGTACAAGAAAAAAAGCAGGCAATGCACTCAAGCCTGTGTTGCTAATTTTACAAATGCATCTGACTGCATAGGTGCACAGTAAGCGATTTCATGCTTTACAGAAGGCAGTAAGGAGGAGATGCATGCCTCTTCTCCAGTTTAGGCAAAAGCAACTGCAAGCCGCAGCAACCTGGCCCTGCAGAGCAAGCAGCTACTGTGCAGGCACAAAGCCGCGGCATGGGGCTGCGCTCGTGATAATTCCACTAAGGAACACAAGGCAACCTGCTCAGGGGCCTACCTCGCATGTGGCTGAAGGAGTTTGAACGAGCTAAGTTGGCCTGGCAGTCCTTCATGTGGAACTCTGCAGTACGCCTAACGATTTACTGCATCGAAGGAGGATGAGGGCAGAGTCTTTCTCTTATTCCTGGCTGTGGCCTCACTTCACTCACAGTGTGTTTGCAGTCCTCTGTAAATACACCAGTCTCATGGGCCAAGACAATCAGGTTGCTGACTACTGCTTTGGAAATTACTGGAGCTTTGGGGGTGGAGCCCGGGGAAGGCGGGGTCTAGGGAGGGGAGGGGCCTCAGCGGGGTACAGTGCCACAGAGTCCACCCTTCAAAGCAGCCATCTTCTCCAGAGGAACCCATCTCTGTAGTCTGGAGCTCAGTTGTAATTCCAGGGGGATTCCAGGTCCCACCTTGAAGTTCACAACCCTACCAGACATTGGCTGTGATCACACACACCGATTTCTCACAATGAGCTTTCGCCTCCGTCACGCCTCCCTTTGCCCTGTTTCCATTGGTCAATTTCCCACTCGAAGCCGCGCGGCCGCATTTTGACCCGCAGCTTCACCCGATTTTCTCCACGGTTTCATGATCCTGTTTTTTGAGGATCAGGAAACTGTGGGGGAAATCGGGCGAAGCCGCGGGTCGAAATGTGGCCGCGCGGCTTCGAGTGGGAAATTGACCAATAGAGGCGGGGCAAAGGGAGGCGTGACCGCGGCGCAGCTCTTGTGCGAAATCGGTCACTGACTAAACAATCCACTTTCAGTCCACTTTCCAACTGGATTTTGCCAGCTCACACAGTAAAATCCAGTTGGAAAGGGCATTGAAAGTCCGTGTGTGAACGCGGCCGTCGATGCCTTCATAGAAGTCAGCGTCTTCTTGCCAGGAGTCCCAGCTCTCTTTTCCTCTCGCCCAGACATAAACACAACTACATTTTTACCTGGCAGAGCTTCGTTGTTGAAGACGGCAAGAGGGGCCGGCAGAACTTCTTCATGGAGCAGATGGCCGCTGGGAAAGCAGGAGCGGAAAAGATGGCGGCCACCAGGTTGATCCTCAGGATCCAGGACAGCATCTCTGCTTTGCTTCTATGGAAACGGGGAAGGGTTGGAGGAAGGAGGAGTGCGAGGAGAGGGAAGAAGAGAAAAGAACCTGTGTGGGCCACAAGGTCTGAAAAGGGCCTGAAGGCCAAGGCTGTATTGGATTTATAACGCGTCCTTTGGCAGCCTGCAGGAGGCGCTCAAGATGTTTCCCTTTCCCCTTGGTGTGTTCTCTTTTGAAAGCTGAAATTAGGGAATTGGTGTCTGCTGTGTGAAGGAATGAGGACACAAACCCATGTTCAGACATCTTCAAGAGCTACTTACCCAGTTTCGTGCTATTTGTAAAGACCCTTGACAGGTATGCTGTTTGCTCTTATGTTTATAATGTATTGGGGTAAATAGGTAGCATCCCAATATCCTGATTAGTTGTTGTAGATCTTCCGGGCTGTATGGTCTTGGCATTGTAGGACCTGACATTTTGCCAGCAGCTGTGACTGGCCTCTTCAGAGGTATAACACAGAAAGATGGAGGAGACCAGTCACAGCTGCTTGCGAAACGTCAGGTACTACAATGCCAAGACCACAGCCATACAGCCCGGACAATCTACAACAACTAATGAACTCCGGCCATGAAAGCCTTCGACAAGATATCCTGATTACTCACAATGCTCAGTTAATGAGGTACCATTTAAAGCAGTGGTTCCTTTCTTTTTGGTGGGGTAATCCACAAGTCCAAATTTACTTGGCATGGGGACCCACTTTAAGGGGAAAAAATTAGATCATGCACAAATCGATGAAACTACTAAAGCCCGTGACTGAGTTCCACAGGCATCAAGGCCCGCTTTTGGTTTGGGACCCACTAGGGTTACCAAGTATCTACCTTTGATTCGGCGGGGGACACATGGTTCCCGGCTGGAACATCTTTCGGTGGGACACATCCTTGCCGCACCGTTTCCAGCTCCATTGCCAGAGTGTCGCCCAGCTACGTGCCCAGTGTGCTGGCGTCACGTCTGGGCGACGGCATGGTGCAGCACGTTTGTTTTCCGCGCGGGAATGTTCCTGACAAGATTTATGTGTCCCACACCGATTCAAGGTAAGTACTTGGTAAGCCTAGCACCCACAGATTGGGAAATGCAGATTTAAAGCAGGGCCCCATCCCTCTCCGCCCCTTTTCTTTACTTGCCTTCTGAACTGTACATGCCAAGTACTTGCCTTCTGAACAGTACATGAAATTCATGGGATGGTGGAGGAGATGGTATATATGGGGGACACGCTTGGAAAGCAATATGTGAGTTGACATGCAGGCATTGCAAACATTCCAGAGGCATTACGGGGCACCGGCAGATGTTGACATGCATGTTGCTTGATTCGGATCCATTTAAAGGCCGTGTAAAAAGGAACTTTTGGTGAAATCAGACGCAGGGCACGTTGCTTGGGTTGTGAGTGGGAAAGTAATTGAAACTCGAGGCTAGTTACTGCTGTGCGCTTCATGGGGCTGCTGTTGAAAACAACTTGGAAAAACTGCAACTTGGGGAAAAAACCCGGAAGCTGCAACTAGTGCAAAATTGCAGCAGCTTGGCTGTTGATGGATTAGCACTGTTACCTGCCTTGAGTCCAGGTCTGGAGAAAGGTGGGCAAAAAATGCTCTTAATTCCTTAATTAATAAGAACAATTTAAACTGGCCAGGTTACAGCAACATTTAGACCCATTGCACAGGGTGCATTTGTTGTAATGCCTTTGTGGTCTGGGACACACATAGCAGAAGGTCCGCCTCTTCCCATACGAACCTGGGTGAACACCTCAGTTCTCCTGCTGCAGCTAGCTCTTCATCCCTTCCTTGAGGGAGATTAGGGCCATTCAAGGGTTTACTCTGTGGCAGTCCCCTCACTGTGTGTGGAATGAACTGGCTAGAGAAGGGGGAGGCTCAGTTCGGTGTAGTGGTGAAGTGCGCGGACTCGAATCTGGGAGAACCGAGTTTGATTCCCCACTCCTCCACTTGAACCTGCTGGATGACCTTGGGCAAGCCATAGTTCTGGCACAGCTGTTCTTGAAAAAGAGCAGTTTCTGTCAAAGCTCTCTCAGCCCCACCTACCTCACGGGGTGTCTGTTGTGGGGAGGGGAAGGGAAAGGAGTTTGTAAGTCGCTCTGAGACTCCTTTGGGTAGTGAAGGGCGGGGTATAAATCCAATCTCTTCTTCTTCTTCTTCAAGAAGGATTGTAAGACAGTGAAGGGCCTTTGGGTGATGATATGGTTTCTGTGGAAGCATCGTAAGCATGTTGCAGGGTCATTCGGGTTTTCAAGTATGATACGGTTGACTTAATTTGGGGCTTTCCCGCATTCTCATTTCCCTCACTTGTAAGTTCCTGTTTCTTGGGGGGGGGAGGGTTGTGTGTTCTGCATGTGTTTTGCTCCTTCTAGTGGCCAATTCAATATTACTCCAGCATAAAAACCCGCAGTTTATAAATCTGTAGGAAGATATGCTGGACATAAACCCGTCTAATATTGAATTGACCACTAGAGGGAGCAGCACGCATGAGGAATGGGACCCCCCCCCCCAAGAAACAGAAACTTACAAGTGAGGAAAATGAGAATGCAGGAAAGCCCTTTATTTCTAAAGTGTCTCGTGCTTTTAGAAAAAGCGCTATACAAATATCTCAGAACATAGCTTTCACAAGGACATCGCAGACTCCAGCAAGAAACGGTGGGACTGGGATTTAGAAACAGATTTGATTGTAACAACCAGAGCTTAAACTGAGTTGACACCTTTCTCAGTCACAGAGATTAATTTGCTCAATATAACTAAAGTTATTACCAGTTACACTTTTGTAAGTGCTGATCTTGGGTACTTCACAGTTCTGTACAGAAATGTCCCAAACCGCTTGTGTTGCTCTCTTTCTCTCTCTGCCTCTCTCTTATCGTGTGTGTGTGTGTGTGTGACAGGGCTCTTTTTGTAGCAGGAACTCCTTTGCATATTAGGCGACACACCTCTAATATGGCCAATCCTCCAAGAACTTATAGCGCTCTTCTTACAGGGGCTACTGTAAGCTCTTGGAGGATTGGCTACATTATGGGTGTGTCGCCTAATATGCAAAGGAGTTCCTGCTATAAATACACACACACACACACACACACAACCTTAGAATTCATTTCATGTATCCAATGAAGTGGGTGTCAGCCCATGAAAACGTATGCTTCGATACATTTATTAGTCTGTAATGTGACATACAACTCCTTGCTGGTTTTGCTACCATTACCCTACTGTAATTTATTCTAGAATTGCAACTTCTCCTTTGACTGAAGTTGTGCCCAGAAAGCAGTTACCATAAATACAATACAATTGCATACACTAAAAATTAAAATAACGTTACATCAGTAGGTACAGCAACTGTCTTAATCTGCAGCCAGAGATAAAATAGCAATGGACTGGAAATAAAGTTGCCTCAAAGGCTTAGAAACAAAATAGTTTGAACCTACAGTTTAAAAACTAAATGGAGTGGGTGTGCATGGGTGTGGCTGAGAGCACTACTCTATCCAATCACAGATGGCAACAGAATTTGAAGACGAGCTTCATTTGCGGGTCAGAGTTCAGAAAAGAGAGAATGCTTAAAGTAACCTTTTTTAGCCCAAATGTCTTCACGACAGTTCCACATAAGACCCATTGCAGTAATCTAACTGAAAGTGACATGTTTGATGGTGGCCACTAAATCTCTAAGACTACCAGGAGAGCTGCCAGACTAAACTGGTAAAAGGCAGGAGCAACCCCAGATGGAACACGTGGCTTTTGGCCAAGTACAGCTCCACTGAGAACAACTCTTTGTTTCCAAGTCCAACCCTCCCTCCCTCCACGAGCATTCCCATTTTATTTCAATTGATTTCAGCTTCTAAGCCTTCAAACAGTCTTTTGCAGCCTCCAGAGAATCATTCAGGGGATTCCTGGGTACTTGGATTTCAGAACAGCTCCTTCAGTTCTGGAAGCTCACAGCCTCCCTCCCTCTAACCTCAACTCGCCTATTTGCTGATAATCCTATACAAGGCTCTTTTTGTAGAAAAAGCCCAGCAGGAACTCATTAGCATAATAGGCCACACCCAACAGCACAAACACATTAGCGTATTAGGTCACACCCTGACAGAGCAGTTCATTAGCATATTAGGCCACACCCCCACATTACCAGAAGTGTGGTCATCCAGCCACACCCACCTTTTGCTTCTTATTCTGCTTATTACCTTGTTTGTTGTCAAAACCCAGGGCCTTTTTTTGTAGCAGGGACTCCTTTGCATGTTAGGCCATACACCCCTAATGTAGCCAATCCTAATGAGTTTCTGCTGTTGGGTGTGGCCTGTTATGCTAATGAGTTCCTGCTGGGCGTGGCCAACTCGGGAGCCAGCCGGAACTCCGTTCCTGTGCGTTCCTGCCCCAAAATAGCCCTGTTCCTATAGATCCTACCCCAGTGTGAAAACCCATCATGCTACCGCACCAGTTGAGCTGCTGGACGTACCTGGACTGCAATAGCCCCCTCCCCAGCCGGATCCAAACAAGTCTTGGCGATACATGCCAATACGGCATTGTCTTAAACAGCAAATACCCAATGCCAAGTACCTGAGTAATAGGTTTTACTTTGCTTTTACAGCTTGTACAGTTGTTTGGCTGGTTGGGAGGACACATGTGACAGTAAGGAAGGAGACACGCAGTCCTGGATGGCAGATATCTGGCAATATGGATAACATTAGCTTTCTTCCTAAGAAAACAGTGTCACGGGCAAATGAAATATAGGCCCCGGTCACACGAGCAAGATAATCCGGGGCGGGGGGGAGTGAGGCTTTTTGCTCCAGAGCAAAATGAAGCGTGGTATCATGATCCGACGTTCCCCCGAGGCACCGTGCTCAGGCCCTCAGCCACCGATCACACGGTGACGGCGAAGCGTGGCAACGAGGCAGTACCGCGTTTGTGCATGTGCGCGTTTGCGCGCATACCACGGAGGCTTACAAGAAAACACCCAGTGGGATGCGGACGGGCACCGGATGTGACGGGATGCCAGTGCTTCCGCGATTAGATGCCCACCTGCGCCCCGTGTTTTCCGAATAACACTACACTTTCCCGGCTACTTTTTAACTCCACGTCTTTGGCCGGACACTACGGGTGCGCAACGCTTGCCAGACGATGCCGTATGATCGCGGCCTTTTAATCCGCCCGGCAGTCGTGCCTCTTGCGCGGCAAATTCTCCGTGTGACCGGGACCCTAGTTTGCTTTGAGACTTAACAACAGTTTTGCATATGGAGGCAAGAACAGAAGCCACCCAAGAAAGATTGTACATGTGTGTCCATCGGCTTTATTGATTATGGCCACATCCCACCCTTCTTCCTCTAAAGAACTCAGTGTGATTCCCAGGCACTTTGCATGATTAGTTTCAGCAACAGACCTATGTCATCGTTTGTGTGCATACCACGGAGGCTTACGAGAAAACACGCGGTGGGATGCGGACGGGCACCGGATGTGACGGGATGCCAGTGCTTCCGCGATCAGATGCCCACCCGCACCCCGTGTTTTCCGAATAATACTACACTTTCCCAGCTACTTTTTAACTCCGTGTCTTCGGCCGGACGCTACGGGTGCGCGACGCTTGCCAGACGTTGCCATATGATCGCAGCCTTTTAATCCGCCTGGCAGTCGTGCCACTTGCGTGGCAAATTCTCCGTGTGACCGGGACCCTAGTTTGCTTTGAGACTTAACAACAGTTTTGCATATGGAGGCAAGAACAGAAGCCACCCAAGAAAGATTGTACGTGTGTGCCCATAGGCTTTATTGATTATGGCCATATCCTACCCTTCTTCCTCTAAAGAACTCAGTGTGATTCCCAGGCACTTTGCATGATTAGTTTCAGCAACAGACCTATGTCATGTGAGTGCCCATAACACAGGGCTATAATATCAGTCAGGCATCAATGACCTATTCCTCAGTCCCATTGTCCTGAATAACCCATTAGACAAAATGCTAGTGTCGTTATGGAGAAAGGGATTATTTCTTTTCCTTTGGACTTCACTTTTCAAGATGCAGACATTAATCCCTCTTGTTCTCCTCTTTCTTCTTGTAAAAGAGGGAGTTCTCTTTCATTCCTCTTTGACATAGAAATCAATGCTCCCTTTTGTAACTTCAGCCCTTGCAGTTGTTTTATGACACACCCCACAAGGAGGAAAACTCAGGTTTGGGAAGACGCTGCCTGCCTCTGAACATCTAAAGAGGGAAATTCCAAAATTCTGCTGGACCTCCCTTCAGACCCCTTCTCTCTTTAGATTTCTGTTTGATCAAATTGGATTTGATTAAAAATAGACTCCAAATTCCTAAAAAGAGGAAAAGAAAACAATTGATGGGATTTCATGGAGAACTGGGTAAAGAGGAGTTAAGAGAATTTCTCTTAATGACACTACAGATACACACGGTTATAACCTAAGTTTGAGTTCAGTCGCACCTTTAAGACCAACAAAGTTTAATTCTGGGTATAAGCTTCCGTGTGCATGCGGACTTCTATAGCCTGATTGCAATAAAAGTTTAACTTTGTGCTCTTCTCTCCTAATGCAGAGACTGTCAGCAATTGGGCAGGGGAAAGGTTAATGATCAGGGCTATTTTTGGGCAGGAACGCACAGGAACGGAGTTCCGGCTGGCTCCCGAGTTGGCCACGCCCAGCAGGAACTCATTAGCATAACAGGCCACACCCAACAGCAGAAACTCATTAGGATTGGCTACATTAGGGGTGTGTGGCCTAACATGCAAAGGAGTTCCTGCAACAAAAAAAGCCCTGGGTTTTGACAACAAACAAGGTAAACAGAATAAGAAGCAAAAGGTGGGCGTAGCTGGATGACCACACTTCTGGTGGCATGGGGGTGCGGCCTAATATGTGAATGTGCTGTTCTGTCAGGGGTGTGGCCTACTATGCTGATGAGTTTCTGCTGTTGGGTGTGGTCTGTTATGCTAATGAGTTCCTGCTGGGCTTTTTCTACAAAAAAAGCCCTGTTAATGATAATAATCCAGTTTGGGCCTGTTGGGTTACTTACGGGGCTTGGAAGAGGAACACTCTCCAATCTGCCGTCTTCAGCTTCAGCACATTGGATTTCTTGCTGTAATCGGAGGCTTTTGTGGCTAAGGCATGGTGGATGCGGATAGCATTCTTGAGGTCAACTTCAGAGAGGTCCTTGTCGGGTTTATATTCATCCTGTGGAGAAGAGTGACAAAGATAACAGTAATGCTGATAGAATTAAGCTTGGATGGGTTGTCTAGGCTTCCTAAACATTCCCTGGCAGATGCTTCTCCAATATTTCCTTTGAAAAATATGAAATGAAAGAAATTCTATGTCTTCTCTAGGCTGTCTATTCAAGTCAAGTCAAGTCAAGTCAGCCTTTATTGGCATAAATTATCAGAACCATTTATACATTTTAAAACCAGTTGAAAGCACATATATAAAAATTCTAAAAGAACCTTTGGCGCAGCTTTAAAGCCAAGCAGAGAAACTTAGCCACCTTCTCTGTACTGTCCGGGCTGAGATCTCTTAAAAGTCTATTCACCTTAAGTGCATCAGAGCAAGCACCCATACTGGTTAAAAGAGATTGTAAATATGTGATCCTTAGGTCCATGTACAGGTTACAATGCAGGAGAACATGAGTGATAGATTCCACACATTTCTTTCTGCATGGGCAGTATCTGGCCAGATGAGAAACCTTGTTGAATCCGCCGAATAAGATGGCAGACGGTATGGCATTACATCTGGCCAGGGTGAACGCTCTACCTTGTTGAGGGACCTGCAGAGAGGATAGATATGCAGCCATCATCCCTGTTGTAAGGGGAATCTCAAAATTCAAGGGAGAGCAGGTTTTATTGGCTAACCCTAACCCTAACCCTATATACATTTTGGCTCTCTGAGTCTAACAACCTGTTTTTAATCTGTTGGAATGCAACCGCAAAAGGCAACATGGACAGGGATTCCAAAGAGAGACCCAATACTTTAATTTTCCCTTCTATATACTATACAATTGCTTCCCCTAATATTTAATCAAGAAGAAGAAGGAGATATTGGATTTATAATCTGGCCTTCACTACCCAAAGGAGTCTCAGAGCAGTTCACAATCTCCTTTCTCTTCCCCTCCCCACAACAGACACCCTGAGTCCGATCAGACAGCTCTTTAGATCTGCGCGAGGCACAATTGCCTCACGGATCTAAAGGTAATGTCCAGACACAAACATCTGGGAAATGTCCCTCTTCCGTGGGCATTCCGGTTTGCCGCACTTTGGAGCCGTACTTAAAAGATAGCACTTTAAATCTGGGGTTTTCGGTTACCTGTGGGACAACTGCGGACTTTCACCTGTCTGATCATTCCACCACTGTACAATCCTCCCGTCGGGGTGGTCTGACGTCAGACCATCCCGAGCAGGCGCCATTTTAAAAAATCTCTACACAAGTGCGGATCAACAAGAATGGGCTGTGATGCCTATGCTTATGCGCAAAAAGTTTTTTTAAAAACTCACTAAGCGCCTCCTTCAACAAGGACGCGCTGTGACGCCTATGCGCATGCGCAAAAAGTTTTAAAAACTTTTAAAAAACATGCATGCCTCCTTCAATGGACGCCGTCTAGACAATCCACAATGGAAGCAGCGCACGGTAAGGCGATTCACCAGGGGGATGTCTGGTTGTGCTACGATGGATTTAAAAGATTGGGATAAAATTCAAACTGGCATAATGGCTGCTTTGGAGAGAGGACCCTATGGCACTATACCCTGCTGAGGTCCCTCCCCTCCCAAGCCCCTCCCTCCCGAGGCTCCACCCCTAACAGGTATTTCCCAACTCAGAGCCGGCAACCCTAGCCATGAAATACAGCCTGTTGGTCAGTGATGCCATTTATTTATACGTGCTATATATGAAAAATAAAATATAAACATGTGCAGTGTTAAGAACTGTGGATTTTACGTAGGGGAGGGGGGAAAGCGCTGTGGAGTTACTTTGTAAGTGCCTCCCCCCAAAATAAAGTGGGTCCCACCGGAACAAGTGTGAGCACCACAGGTATATATAAGGAGTTGAGGGACATGTACCATCCTAAAAGAAATCAACCCTGACTGTTCCCTGGAAGGCCAGATAATGAAACTGAAGCTCAAATACTTTGGTCACCAAATGAGAAGGGAGCACTTACTGGAGAAGACCCTGATGCTGGGAAAGATTGAAGATCAAAGAAGATGGGGACAGCAAAGGATGAGATGGTTAGACAGTGTCATAGATGCAACGAACATGAAGTTGAGCCACCTTCAGAGGACGGCGGAAGACAGGGAGGCCTGGCGGGATCTGGTCCATGGGGTCGCGAAGAGTCGGACTCGACTGTGCGACTGAACAACAACAACCATCTGGTATCACACTGCTGGGACAGGGGCAGAAGAGAAGCTTTGTTCTGTCTCTTTCTGATTTGGATTGGAGAGCAAGTCACCCAAACTCTCCCCTTCAGAGTAAGGGATGCTAGTGTGTAGTGGTGATTCTTAGGGTTGCAGGGGATGGGCAGGACTTATGAGGAGAAAGAGAAAGGCCTAGGTCTTGTTGCCGGCATCAGACAGGAAGTGACATCATCACAGCAACAATGTCCGGGCGGCACTCTGGTATTTGTGCAAAAAAATCTATGGTAAAACTAGCTGCTATCATAGAGATTTTGCCCAAATATCAGAGCATCACCTGGACATTGCTGGCATAGGGTTGCCATTTGTTCAGTGGGGGCGGAGGATCCCCCAATGTTGTGGGCTCCTGCCCACTGCCAGCCAGGTGGCTGGCGGGAGGGAATCCCTCCCCAAACAGTGACGTTGCACACGATGTACTTGCATCATCTGGAAATAATGTCAGTGTATCGGTAATGTCCGGTGGAGACGCTCTGGATTTGGGGCAAAACTCTATGGTTTGATGGCAGTTTCACCATAGAGTTTTGCCCAAAATCCAGAGCATCGCCCCTGACATCGCCAACATGTCGATGTCACTTCCGAGTGACACATATGATGTCACTGTTTCGGGGGCATTTAAGCTTGGTGTAGTGGTTAAGTGCGCGGACTCTAATCTGGGAGAACCGGGTTTGATTCCCCACTCCTCCACTTGCACCTGCTGATGTGACCTTGGGTCAGTCACAAGCTCTGGCACAGCTGTCCTTGAAAAAGAGCAGTTTGTGTCAGAGTTCTCTCAGCCCCACCCACCTCACAGGGTGTCTGTTGTGGGGAGGGGAAGGGAAAGGAGTTTGTAAGCCGCTCTGAGACACCTTTGGGTAGTGAAGGGCGGGGTATAAATCCAATCTCTTCTCTTCTCTTCTTCTCTTTTATTCAGACCCTGAGAAGATTGTAGTTTTGTTAGCTGATTCCAATGTTAATGTATCCTATAGTATGGCTCTATTTGCCTTGGCTGCAAAGAAAATACGGGCCAACGTTGTTTCCAGGGGTACTAGTTATTATTTATCTTAGTGGGTATGCTGTGATTTAATTAACCATTCATAACTTCGGTTTTATGGTTTTATAATATTTTAGATTGTACTCTATTTTACATAATTATCTATGTTTTATAGTACTTTTCTCTGTTTTTGGATTGTAATGGCCTATGACTAAATACAATAAAACCCTCCTTGAACCTGTTTCGGGGGCGTATGACACATATGATGTCACTGTTTCGGGGGCATGGGGACGACATCCCTTCCCACTCCCAGAATGTCCCCCCCATTCCCCTGCTGGTGGGCAAAAGGGACCTGGCAACTCAACGCAGGTGTGATGACACAACTTTCTATGCAACGCCAGCCACGAAGCCTAGTTCTTCTCCTTTCTCCTGGTAAGTCCCCCCACC
>NW_015171557.1:388377-389108 GCF_001447785.1 Gekko japonicus
CACAGAGGCTGTATGCCCACTGACACTTGACTGGCGGTATGAACAGGAAGAACAATATTTTGGAGCCCAAGGAACCTTCTCAGTTAAAGTTGGGGCCTCTTATACCTGACACCCGATCTGGCACTTCTTTCAGTCTTGCTCCTCATCAGGGAGGAGGAAGGCAGCTGTATTATTCATTTGGTTCTTCTTCCCATTTCCCACAAGACTGCTACTGCTGAGAGCAGCTGTGGGAATTATGTAATATAGGGGTAAGAGGAAGGGATCAGCAGTGACCTGCTCCCGCTGTTTTCTGTACTTGTTTTAAATGTCCGTACTGAAACATTAGCATCTCTCCCACTCCCTGGAGAAATGCCCAGATTTCCGGTGCAGGGACAGCTTGCACGTCTCACCATGGAGAGAAATGTAAAAAGTTCAGCCAGCCGTAACAAGCCGGCAGACGCAAGGAAGCAGAAGGCAACCAAGTTTCCCGTTTCATCACGTGTCCAAAATGTCCAGCGCTCCTCTCAGTTGAGTTACTGTCAATGCGCCACGGATTTAAATGTAGTTATCCCGTTCCTTGTTTAACTGTCAAATGACAGCAATGGCAGGTAGAATGTCCAAATCCAGTACGGGATGCCCACTCCCCAAAATACCCCAGATACTTGGGTGCAGCCTGGATGGACATCTAGAGTGGTATCCAGTACCCAATCTTTGGTTGTTGTTGTTGTTCAGTCGCACAGTCGAGTCCGACT
>NW_015171557.1:389172-390208 GCF_001447785.1 Gekko japonicus
GAGTCACAGAGGCTGTATGCCTACTGACACTTGACTGGCGGTATGAACAGGAAGAACAATATTTTGGAGCCCAAGGAACCTTCTCAGTTAAAGTTGGGGCCTCTTATACCTGACACCCGATCTGGCATTTCTTTCAGTCTTGCTCTTCATCAGGGAGGAGGAAGGCCGCTGTATTATTCACGTCCATTTGGTTCTTCTTCCCATTTCCCACAAGACTGCTACTGCCGAGAGCAGCTGTGGGAATTATGTAATATAGGGGTGAGAGGAAGGGATCAGCAGTGACTTGCTCCCGCTGTTTTCTGTACTTGTTTTAAATGTCCGTACTGAAACATTAGCATCTCTCCCACTCCCTGGAGAAATGCCCAGATTTCCGGTGCAGGGACAGCTTGCACGTCTCACCATGGAGAGAAATGTAAAAAGTTCAGCCAGCCGTAACAAGCCGGCAGACGCAAGGAAGCAGAAGGCAACCAAGTTTCCCGTTTCATCACGTGTCCAAAATGTCCAGCGCTCCTCTCAGTTGAGTTACTGTCAATGCGCCACGGATTTAAATGTAGTTATCCCATTCCTTGTTTAACTGTCAAATGACAGCAATGGCAGGTAGAATGTCCAAATCCAGTACGGGATGCCCACTCCCCAAAATACCCCAGATACTTGGGTGCAGCCTGGATGGACATCTAGAGTGGTATCCAGTACCCAATCTTTGGTTGTTGTTGTTGTTCAGTCGCACAGTCGAGTCCGACTCTTTGTGACCCTGTGGACCAGATCCCGCCAGGCCCTCCTGTCTTCCGCCATCCTCTGAAGTTGGCTCAATTTCATGTTCGTTGCATCGATGACACTGTCTAACCATCTCATCCTTTGCCGTCCCTCTTTGACCTTCAATCTTTTCCAGCATCAGGGTCTTCTCCAGTGAGTGCTCCCTTCTCATTTGGTAGATTTCTTTGGAGCTTGCAGTTAATAGCACAACAAGGAACGACTGTTTATGTTGTTGGTTTTTTTGGGGTGTGTGTGTAGTTCTGTTGCAAGTAGGGCTGTCAGG
>NW_015171558.1:0-1211 GCF_001447785.1 Gekko japonicus
TCCTCCTCCTCCTCTTCTTCAACTACATTGCATGTCACTTTCTAATAGCTGTTGTTTATTTTGTCCTTGGGGAAGTTCTGGATCAATCCCATAAGGCTCTAACGAGGAAATAAGGACCTGTGGTCTGCTAGAGGCAGAGGATGGGGAATTGATCAGACCTGGGCTTGACTGCTGACAGTGTTGACTGCAAGCCCTGAATTAATTCCGTGGGTACAAAGAGTGATCTTTGGCTTCACTAATCTGCCGGGAGATTTCCTCCCTTCCCCAAATTGTAAAACAGTAACCTGGAAAGTTCTAAAAGGTGGAGAAAACCTTAGAGGTCTTTTAGGGACGTTTCGGCGAATTTAGGGTGTGTTCAGATCTACGCTGTTTGATCAGTTGTGCTTCTGTGGAAGTGAAGTATTGTATGCAGCTGCACAATTCCTAGTCCTTCCTGGCAACCAGCCCCTCTCTTACCTAGATGTAATGGCTGAGGACATCTTGTTCCACTGTATCTGAAGAACTGTGCATGCACACAAAAGCTTATATCCAGAACAAAACTTTGCCACTGGACTCCAACGTTGTTTGGGTCCGTTAAGCTCAGTGAAAGTCAGTTCTGCCTGTTTGCAGCAGAATCGGTGCATAGCGCCAATTGGCTGGTGCGTGTGGTGTCACAAACCCACCTCCCTCTTTCCTTCAAGGTCGTTCGGAAGGTCTAAAAAATGAGTTTCCCTTCTTAAGAGAATGAAGCAATGACTAATTTTATTTTATTTTTAATGTGGGCAGTCCAGCTGTAGATTTGGGGAACTGTGCAGCAGGTAACTGAAAGCGGTGTTTGGAATGTTAAGGATGCCTGGCACCGTGAAGGCGATGGAACTGAGCTCCTTCCACAGGGGAGGAAAAATTTCTAGCAAGTCCTCTTTAAGCTTGCCTGAATGTGGGTTGGCATTGTTGCTGTAAATATGCCCCCCCCTTCTTCCAGGCATCTGTGTGCTGATTCATTTTTCACAACCATATTTTCAACACTAACCCCCCCCCCCCAACAAAGGCAGTTTACTCTCTCGTTAATTGCGGCATTGAAGTACTTAGCTTCTGTACGGCTTAAGATTGCTGCTGTATTTTGGATTTGTGTTCTGGATTGTGCTATGGACCGACGTGGCTGTTGACATTTCTTTTCTGTTTACGCCGCTCGAGTAGTCCCCCCCCCCCGGCACTGAACAGGCAATGCAAAT
>NW_015171558.1:1492-32904 GCF_001447785.1 Gekko japonicus
CTGTATATTTGCCCCCCCCCCCTTCCAGGCATCTGTGTGCTGATTCATTTTTCACAACGGTGTCCTAGCATATTTTCAACACTAACCCCCCCCCCAAACAAAAGCAGTTTACTCTCTTGTTAATTGCGGCATTGAAGTACTTGGCTTCTGTATGGCTTAAGATTGCTGCTGTATTTGGGATTTGTGTTCTGGATTTTGCTATGGACCAACGTGGCTGTTGACATTTCTTTTCTGTTTACGTCCCTCGAGTAGTTCCCCCCCCCTGCAATAAACCGGCACTGAACAGGCAATGCAAATTTAGAAAGGGGTGGATCGGCCCTTTAACTCATTGGAGAATTCCCTGTTGGGACACTGCCTTGGAGGCCAACTGAGGTCGGCACTGAAGGGGGCCACTGGCTCAGTGGAAGAGCCTCTGCTTGGCATGCAGAAGGTCCCCGGTTCAATCCCCAGCACCCCCGTTAAAAGGACCAGGCAGGGAGCTCATGGCCTCTGTGCCCTGTTGGTTGGAATTCCTGGACACCTGATCTGAAACGGGAGATTGTCCTGGGTGGACCACTGGCCTGACCCAGCAGGGCTCTCCTGATATCCGTATGTTCTGACACTCAGCTTGGACTCAACCAGAAACTGCAGCTAGGCTCAAATGTTGCCTCTTCAGGTGTGGCTGCCGGCTGAGTATGGGCAGTTGCCCCGCAGTGCCTACCCCTGTTGTCAGCTGTCCTGGTGACACAGGCCTGCCTCCTCTGGTATAGTCCTCATCTTGAGCTGGGCAGCCTGGGACCTGGGGATTTCTGGAAGGGAACGGAAGTAACCGCGGATGACCATTTGGCAGCAACCAATCTTTGAAGCTAGCTGGCAGGAAAGGAAGCGAGAGAGTTGTCTGAGAGACTGGCAGTGCAGTTCTGTGTGGAGTTATTCCAGTCTGAGCCTCTTCGTGGGAGGGAATGGAGCATGGGGTAGCCCGATCTCATCAGATCTCAGAAGCTAAGCAGGGTCGGCACTTGGATGGGAAACCACCAGGGAAGGCTCTGCAGAGGAAGGCCATGGCCAACCACCTCTGCTTCTCACTTGCCTCGAAAGCCCCTTGCTGGGAGAAGCTAAGCAGCATCAGTACTTGGATGGGAGACCACCAAGGAAGGCTCTGGAGAGGAAGGCCATGGCCAACCACCTCTGCTTCTCACTTGCCTTGAAAGCCCCTTGCTGGGGTCACCATAAGTGAATTGCAGCTTGAGGTCACTCTGTACACAAACACATGCACGCAAGGATGTAGTGATGGCCACAGCTATGGACAACTTTAAAAAGGGATTTGTTAGGTTCAGGCAGGATAGATCTATCAGTGGCTACTAACCATAGTGACTAAGCGAACCTCAGTTTACCAGTGCCACTGGGCAACATCAGGGGAAGGCCTCAGCCTCTAGGCCCTGTTGTTGGCCCTCCAGGCCAATTAGTTGGCCGTTGTGTGAGACAGGATGCTGGACTAGATGGGCCACTGGTCTGGTCCAGCAGGGCTCTTCCTTGTGTTCTGTGTTCTCAAGGTATCAGTATTGTCTGATGCAGCAGCTACCCAGGATCTTAAGCTGGGGTCTTTCTTATCCCCTGATCCTTTTAGCCGAAGGTGACAGGGATCGAGTCTGGGACCTTCTGTAAGGAGGAGGAGGAGGGTGAGGAGGGGGGAAGAGGAGAAGGAGGAGGAGGAGGACCCCCACCCCCACCATGGTGTTCTGTAGTAGGTGCTTCGTTTTAGCCCAGTAGCACCTTAGAGACGAACAAGATCTTCAGGCTTGGAGCTTTCTAGAGTTAAAACTTCCTTCGTCAAATGCCACCTCTTGCCTATCAGACAAAAGTAGCCTTGACTTGTGAAGCTTATACCGCCCCCCCCCCAAAAAAAAACCACCCCCCAACAACACCACATTAGTCTCTAAGGTACTACTGGACTCGAATCGAACTCTACCAGCTAAACCACCTTTGCCACAAAGTACAAGCTTGGCTTAAGAGAGCCACTTTGGTGTAGTGGTTAAGTGTGCGGACTCTAATCTGGGAGAACCGGGTTTGATTCCCCACTCCTCCACTTGCACCTGGCTGGATGACCTTGGGCAAGCCATAACTCTGGCACAGCTGTTCTTGAAAAAAGAGCAGTTTCTGTTAGAGTTCTCTCAGCCCCACCTACCTCCCAGGGTGTCTGTTGTGGGGAGGGGAAGGGAGAGGAGTTTGTAAGCCGCTCTGAGACACCTTTGGGTAGTGAAGGGCGGGGTATAAATCCAATCTCTTCTTTTTCTTCTTCTAAGTGATAAAAGACAGGTAATGCCAAAGTAGGGTGCAACATGGCAGGCTTGTTTGCAATGAAGTAGACACCTTTGTTCCCTTCTGCTAGCTGTGGCAACGTCCGTGTGGAGGAAAAGGTTCTTCCTCTAGCAGAGTCCTTTTCCCCCCAGTAGGATATCCATGGAAGGGCTGTGGCTCAGTGGTAGAGCATCTGCTTGGTGTGCAGAAGGTCCCAGGTTCAATCCCCGGCATCTCCAGTTAAAAGGATCTGGCATTAGGTGAAGTGAAAGGCCTCTGCCTGAGACCCTGGAGAGCCCCTGCCAGTCTGAGTGGATGGACCGATCCACTGAGTTGATGGACCGATGCTCTGCCTTCATATGAGGCGGCTTCATTTAGGGAGAAGTCATGGCTCAGTGGCAGAGCATCTGCTTGGTGTGCAGAAGGTCCCAGGTTCAATCCCCGGCATCTCCAGTTAAAAAAGGATCAGGTAGGAGGTGATGTGAAAGAGTTCAGCCTGAGACTCTGGAGTGCTACTGCCTGCCTTAGTAGACAAGACTGACACTGATGGACCCAAGAGGTCTGATTCTGCGTAAGGCACCTTCGTGTAAGCTTCATGAACCTTTGGACCCACCCCAGCGAGTCTAATATAATGTGCACACTTAAGCTGCCATCCTGAAGACACTTTCCTGGCAGTAAGATCTATTGAATAACACGGGGCTTACTTCTGGGCAGACTGTCTTAGGATTCCTCCCCCATTGGCATAGTTGTCGTTGATCTGTGGTCTTTTCCGTACACGGTTCACCGCACGTTCTCTGAACGTCTACAGCAGAACTGCATAACTTATGACCCGTGCAGCTTAGATCAGGGGTGTCAAACATGCGGCCCAGGGGCTGGATCAGGCCCCCGGAGGACTTCCATCAGGCCTGCAGTGGAACTGGCCATCTCCTGCTTCCAGTTCTGCTGCTGCTGCTGCTGCATCATAGCTTGCTTCGCCAGACTCTCTTAATCGCTCAGCCATTTCGTGTTTTAGCCTGGGTCCCAGACTCAGAACTCTGAGCATGTGCGGGAGCAATGAAAACTGTATATGATTTTAGAGACAGAAAGCCGAAGTAACGGCAGAAGGACTCTAATAAATGGCTTTTTGAAATAAAGAAGATGCTCAGAAAGTGCTCTCATAATAACTAATTTACTAATATAGAACAATGTGAAAAACAAGAACTCTACAAGTATATTATTTTACTAACTCTTTTAATACTAATATTAAGGTTAACATAAAGGGGGTCTCCCACTCTTGGGTTTTTAGTTAGTGTGGGTTTCTTTCCTTTATCCATAGTTGTAGTTCCCCTTCCTATATTTTTCTTTGTAGTTTGTAGTCTTATTGAAAAAATAAAAATACCCCTCCGGGGGTTTAAAAAAAGAAAAGAACTCTGAGCATGAGATTTCTGTGGTGAATGTCAATAAATCAAAACTAGGTTCGCAGCTTACACACATGAACAGCATGCTCAAGATTGCAACAGCACTGACATTTTGATGCAATAATTCAGAGCAAGAGGTGTCAGTTATCAGACACTGTATATTGCAAGAGTGCTGATGTTTTAAGCATGTTTGTATTTTAAGTTTTAAAAAACCCCTTTGTGTTTGTGTCCTTTATAAAGTTTATATCTCTGCTACCTGGCATTACATTTTTGACACACACGGCCTGGCCCAACAAGGTCTCATCTATGTCAGATCCAGCCCTCATAACAAAGGAGTTCGACACCCCTGGCTTAGATCTACAGAAAGGTACATGAGAACCTGTCTCTTTTTCTGCAGTCTTAGGCAGTGGACAAAGACAGATTTATTAAATCTCTGGTAGGCCCCACCCATGGCAGGTTGACTAGATTTGGCTCAATGGGTGATGTCCTGAACTAGATGCCAGTTTAGAAGTCGGCAGCCTTTTTGGGGCTTTGAAAAAAATAACTCAGTGTCTGCCTGGTGTGCTGGATTTCAGTTTTTCTGTGTCATCTACAAACCAAAGCATTCTATCTGAAGCACATTGTTTTCCCCCTATGGAATTGCTGACATTTGGGAATAGCTGTTTCAGATGTTAATATTCCTTCCCTGTTCGGACATCTCTCTTTATTAATGGATGCCACGTGGCGTCTTTATTCAGTTCCATAAGGGTGGGGAAAATTCTTGTTGGTTTCACAAGTTGGCTTGTCGATTTCCTCAGTTCATTTTAAAATTAAAGCATTTCTGGTATGGATGTCCAGACATCTGTTTTTTCAACGAAAAAAGAACGAGCATTTCTGGTATGGATGTCCAGACATCTATTTTTTCAAGGAAGAAGAAAAAAGAACAGAGAGAGACTGGGCCAGAGAGAAATTAATAGGGTTTCCCCCTGTCTTTAGTGAAACTGACATGGCTTAGTAAGTTTCATCAGTAGCTCACATCAAGGCCTGAGGGAAGATGGAGAGGGAAATATAGAAAAGGGGGTTAGGCCGCGTCAGCGGCATTGGAATACAGTTACGAGGCAGTATGGGTCAAGATCTGGGGCAGACCAGTGGAAGAAGGGCTTCCCCTGCACTAGGTGGAAGGAATGTGAACATAACAATAAGAGTGTTACATGCATTAATTGAAGCAACAAGGGAGGAAAGGTTTCCGTTGATCGTTCAGTGCTTGAAAATGCACATATGATTTTTTTGGCTTCCGTCCTCGCTGAGCCACAAAGCCGCCGAGACGAGCTGTGTCCTCAGATCCTCGTCAGGAATATTAATGATCTGCCTGGAATGGGTTTTATGAGGAATAAAACTGAAAACTGAGTACTGTAAAGCGGTTCTACCAAAGGCTATAGGAACGATTCGTTTTCTGTTCTCATGCCTTGTTTTGAAGGTACTTTGCATCATTTATACCCCTGTGAGAGACTCAAAGTGGCTTACTTTGTCCTCCTCTCCTCCATTTTGTCCTCACAATGACCCTGCGAGGTAGGTTAGGCCGAGAGTGGCCTAAGGTCACCCAGCAGGCTTCCATGGCGTAGTGCTGGGTTCGACTGTGACTCTTCCAGATCCGAGTCTGATACACCAACCGCACGCTGGTTTTCTAAGTAATCATCCTAATATGACATTTAGGATAATAATGCAGGCATAGTCGAAGCTTATAATAAGCCATATGATGCTGTGGTTTGCCAATCTGTAGAAGAAGAAACCAAAAAGTGATCTGGGTTTTGCATACTTTGGACCATGTCAGTCATCTTTACAATCGATATATCCTATTTTTTCTTATTAACTAACAGTGCAGTCCTTAACAGGGTTATACCCTTTTACATCTGTTGAAGTCAACGAGGTTAGAAAGCGGTGCGCCCTCTAAGCTGAGTTAGTGTGAGCTAGCTCACAGTTTTTTAGCCTCCAGCTCACACATTTTTTGTCTTAGATCAGAAAGGACGGCTCCAGAGCAGACTAATCTATGCCGTAGCCAAATCACTCGCTCACAACTTTAATGCTAGTAGCTCCCAAAGTAGAATTTTTGCTCACAAGACTCCACAGCTTAGAGGGAGCATTGGTTAGAAGGTGTAACTCTATTTAATATAGCGCTGTAACACCCCAGTCCTGTGCAGAGTGACTCCAGTCTAAGCCTGTTGACTTCAGGTGTAGTGGTTAAGAGCACAGACTCTAATCTGGGAGAACCTGGTTTGATTCCCCACTCCTCCACTTGCACCTGCTGGATGACCTTGGGCAATTTGTCAGAGCTGTTCTCTCAAGGACAATTCTGGAAAAGAGCTCAGCCCCACCTACCTCACAGGGTGTCTGTTGTGGGGAGGGGAAGGAAAAGGAGTTTGTAAGCCGCTCTGAGACTCTGAGTGAAGGGCGGGGTATAAATCCAACCTCCTCCTCCTCCTCCTCCTTAGAATGGAGTCACTGCACCTAGGATCGTGGTGTCACAGTCTGGCTGCAGTCTCCAAATTTTTCAAAACGGTTCTTGAAAACTGGATGCAGCCAATGGTTCATTGGGGGCAGGAGCCGTTTCCACCAGTGTTGCTTAAATTAAATTAAATTGTCGAGAGTGAGTGTGGTGTAGTGGTTAAGAGGGTTGGGCGGGCTGCTAATGGGGGGGAGTCAATGGTTAATTGGGGGCAGGAGCCGTTTCCACCCGTGTTGCTTAAATTAAATTGTCAAGAGTGAGTGTGGTGTAGTGGTTAAGAGTGTTGGGCGGGCTGCTATCTGGGAGGCCTGGGTTGGAATCCCCCCTCATGCCATGGAAGCTCGCTGGGTGACCTTGGGCCAGTCACACTCTCTTGGTCTGGGCTTCCTCACAGGGTTGTTGTGAGGATAAAATGGAGGAGAGGAGAAGGACGGAAGCTGCTTTAGGTCCCTGTTAGGGGAGAATGGCAGGGTATAAATTAAATAAATTCTTGCGTTTCCTGGGGCCGTAAACAGAATTTTTTTAAAAGAACCTGGATTTTGTTGAAATTCATATATTTGATTTTTTAAAATAGCTCTTCTCTATTTGCTTCCTTGCATGGAGAACAGTCCCTGTTCTCCTCTTTGACCGGGCCAACTTCTGTCTCAACATGTTGGAATATCTTTATTTACAGACCTCCTCCCTCTTTTAGCCCCAATGGATCCCAAGGCATGTAATAATTAGAACCGTTCAAGCTTCGAAAGGAAACCACAAAGCCAAGAGGCAGAGAAGGATAACTAAAAACAGCAGGAGGGAGTAATCAAACATAAAATTGCCCATGGTCGCCTGGCCAGAAATCCATATCCTACTCCTCCCACTCGAAATAAAAAGGTTTGCATATATGTTACATAGGGTTGCCAACTCCAGCCTGGAGAATTCCTGGTGATCCGGAGGTGGTGCCAATGGAGGGAATTTGGAGAAAGTTCTTTCTTAGAATCTATGACACATCTGACTGAAGCTGCAATTTTCTGCAGGGGAACCGATCTCTGTAGGCTGGCTATCCGTTGAAATTCTGGGAGACCTCCTGGAGATTGGCAACGTCTGTAGATGAGATCTAAGGTGGCTGAACGTCTTTTACTTTTGATTGCAATTGGAAGCATTTCAGCTGCGGGGCCCTCTCGTTCGTGGCGATTAAACGCCGCCGCTGCCGTTTGCCGGATTTGCGCTTCCCATCTCGAGTGTTTGTATTTACTATAGGTTTGAATGGAAATGCCAAAAAATGTCTTGGGTTTCCCTTTCGGCAGGCAGCGTTCCCGATGGCCAATGAGCAGGCCGCTGCATGGGGCTGACGTCACCCGCGGTGCTCTCAGCCTTCTAGAGGACCGTGACTCGGTTGCCAGGGCGACGGCAGAGCATACTCTCCGAGCTGACTCCCCGCCCTGACATCGAGGCCCTTCCGCCACTGCCTGGATGTCTGTCTCGCCGCTCTCTTCTGGCTGGCTGGTAGAATGGCATGGCAAGGCCTAGCCCTGGAGAAGGAGCAACTGTGAACCCACAAAGCAAATGGTGAGTGGGGAGAGGCGGGCAAGGGTGGGCTCGGAGGGGCGATCGGCCAGGGGCACCCAGAGGGTACCCTTCCCTTGGTGGCCAACGGTGGACGTGTGCGTCTGCACTGGATCGAAACGTCCAAAGCCAAGAGATGGATTTGACACGCAGTGTTGGAAATGGGGTGGGCGTTTGTCACCTTCTGCGCAGGTATTGGATGCGGGGGACACACGCAGCATCCCGTGTTGTAAATTTTGGGGTTTGTGGATGCGAATAACGGGCAGCCTGGTTCGACGCTTGAAATCAGGCCGCAGTACTGTCTGTCGAGGAAAACCTCTGGAATCTCTTAATGTGGATTTGTTTCCTGTTACTGCTTTGACAGTCTTGGAAACAGGGGTGCAAAGCGGGGTAAGAAGGTGGATTTCAGCTCTCCTCATCTGTTTTCTGTGGCCCCAGAAGGTCGGACCAGAACCAGTGGGTTGAAATTGAATCAGAAGAGTTTTCAGCTAAACATTCCGAAGAACTTCCTGACAGAGCGTTTCCTCAGTGGAACAGGCTTCCTCGGGAGGTGGTGGGCTCTCCTTCTTTGGAGGTTTTCCGACAGAGGCTAGATGGCCATCTGACAGCAATGCTGACTCTGTGAACTTTGGCAGATCACGATAAGGGAGGGCAGGAAGGGTGGCATCAGTGCTTAGTTCTCGTGACCCTTTCTTACACGCCCAGGGAAATGCCGATCGCCACATTGGGTTCAGGAAGCAATTTTTCTCCAGGCCAGTTTGGCTGGAGATCCTGGAGGGGTTTTTTTTGGTCATCTTCTGGGCATGGAACAGGGGTCACTGGGGGTGTATGTGGGGGGAGGTATTTGTGAATTTCCTGCATTGTGCAGGGGGTTGGACTAGGTGACCCTGGAGGGCCCTTCCAACTCTATGATTCTATGTTTGGGTGCATGCTTGATGGCACAGGGTGTCTCTCTGTGTTTAGCAATCTGTCAGCACGGGAATGGTAACTTCTGCAGAAATTATTACGGTATTTGCTGGTGTGATGTTGTGTCTGTGGCATGCATGTGTCGTGAAAGAGTTGGGGAAAGTCGCTCCTTTCCTGTCTTTCGATCACCCTGGTGGTAGATACAAAGCAGTGGTTATTGTGAAATGAAGCAGGTTTCTAGAGATCTGGAACTTTTTCTTAATATGGGGAGCTTATCGGGATTGGGGGCTGGGGGGAGGAAGAAGAGGAGGAGGAGATAGGATTTATACCCCGCCCTTAATTACCCAAAGGAGTCTCAGAGCGGCTTACAAACTCCTTTCCCTTTCCCCTCCCCACAGCAGACACCCTGTGAAGTAGGTGGGGCCGAGAGAGCTCTTTCGAGAACTGCTCCTGAGAGAACAGCTCTGAAAGAACTTGTGACTGACCCAAGGTCACACCAGCAGCTGCATGTGGAGGAGCGGGGGATCAAACACGGTTCTCCCAGATTAGAGTCTGCCGCTCTTAACCACTACGTCAAATTGCTGCTCAGGTCTTTGGAAACTGTGTCCATACAGGAGCTGGGTTTGAATCCAGTAGCGTCTTAGAGACCACAAGATTTTTAGGGGCACAAATTTTTGAGAAGCAAAGCTGCCTTCGTCAGATACACTCAAAAACTCATCCACTGAAAATTTCGTTGGTTTCTAAGGGGCCACTGGGGGCTCGAATCTCACTCTTCTACTGCAGACCAACACGGCTACTCTCGGAGGGTTTCTCTTCTGCCACAGCTGGATGAGCCTATGTGAATCTGTCCGAGTCCTGGGCTCTCAGCCCCCGGGGAAGAAGGGGCAGAGCGGGGATACAGTCCCGACGACGGCTGCTGCTCAGTTGCAGAGCCACGGAGAGAGCTGGTTGGGCCGGCAAGAGCAAGGGAGGGGCAGACAGGAGGAAAGCCAGTCAGGACTGTGGAGCAAAGGCCTCCAAAGGCTCCCTGTGGAGCAAAGGCCTCCTCTGGGGCAAAGGGCTCCTTGAGAAAAAGATGTTGGTCAGGAGTAGGAGGGAAACTGGGAATGGCCAGGAGAAGAGGGATAAAAAAGGCCCCCCATCTGAAGGAGGTAAAGGGGGCAGCTGGCTGGGAATTGGGAAGGAAATGGGCTCGCCAACCTCCAGGTAGTGGTGGGAGATCTCCCGGATTGACAACTGATCTCCAGGCTACAGAGATCAGTTCCCCTGGTAGCTTTGCAGGTGGACTCCGTGGCATTATACCCTGCTGAGGTCCCTCCCCACCTCGAACCCCGCCCTCCCCCGGCTTCATCCCCCAAATCTCCAGGTATTTCCCAACCCAGAGTTGGCATCCCAGAAGGAGGTGTGGCCAGCCAGGCTCGATGCCTTTGCAGGCCAGAGATTACCAAGCCACCTGTGGATACATGGAAAGTGAGATTTCTGGCCCCGAAAGACGGCAGAAGGATCTTTTCCCACTTGACCCAGTTGGACTGGCTCACCTTGGCTGAACCCTGCAGAACGGGTGCAGCGCTCAGGGCAGAAACTTAAGGAGTTGGGAGAAGGACTCACGCTGGGAAAGTAGCCCCAGCATCTCGATGGGAGCGAGTAGAGATGACGAGAGGTAGCATGGCTGGGCTACGGGGTGGCCCTTCACCCCCTAGAGTTGGCATTATAAAGGTGCCAAGTAAGTGGAAGTGTCACGGTTACTGTTCTGGTGGGTTGGGTTGTCTTGATTTGCCAGTTTGGTGTAGTGGTTAAGTGCGCAGACTCTAATCTGGGAGAACCGGGTTTGATCCCCCACTCCTCCACATGCAGCTGCTGGTGGGACCTTGGGTCAGTCACAAGTTCTCTCAGAGCTGTTCTCTCAAGGGCAGTCTTCAAGAGAGGGGAAGGGAAAGGGATTGTAAACCGTTCTGAGACTCCGTCGGGTAGTGAAGGGCGGGGTATAAATCCAATATCTTCTTCTTTATGTACCATGGGAAGAAGATGACATCTCCACAGAGAGATGTGGCCCCTGGCCCTGGGGGTACCACAGAAGCTAAGCCTTGCTTACAGCTAGTTTTTGTCTTTTGGAGGCTGGTCTGGCTGTTGCAGACATGTATATGAGTCCTTGGGAATGTCAATTCCAGAAAGTCCTCTGTCTGGTATTTTGCTGAGTCTGTTTCAATTCAATGAGGGAAGCGGGAGTAAAAGAGGAAAAGGGTGAGTCAGCGGATGATGTAAGTGCTAGGCACGTTGACCCACCAAAGGAGTATATTGATATTGCTACCAAATAGGTTTCTGTGCCCTTTGTTTTGGCCAGTCATTGTACTATCAAGGAAGGCTTGCTAGATCCTAAATAAGCAGGAGTCTGCGTTGCCATTTCCCTAATGGTGCCAAACTGACAGCAGAGAGTAACTATGTGCTAATCCCTCGCAGATGTCAGCAACCGAGATGTATGATCAAACTAGCACAACCGCTTAATGTAAATGTGGTGTGGCTGGATCCCCCCCCCTCCCCCAGCATCTGGAATTTATTTTCTGAGATGAACGAGGGGTGGCATTCGAAAGGATGGGGTGCTTCTAGGTGATTGATGGACCGAGGGCACGCGAAGCCAGAAGGGTGGGATTAGATAGTAATCCTGAGCAATTATAATTAATTATATTTATACCCTGCCCATCCTGCGAACAGGCTGAGTGATAAAAGTGCATTTCAAATGTTCAGAGAGTGGCTGAGACTTTGAGCATCTGTTGGCTATCGGGCGACCTGTCTGGAGTCGAGCAGAGCCTGGGCCCTTCCCCTCGTGGCTTTGGCTGTGTGACATGGGCTCTCTGAGGTGGGGACGGGGGGCTGCCTCCTTGGATATCTCCAGGAGGTGCTGCAAGGCCTGCCCGTTTGCCCGCTGTGTGTGTGTGTGTGTGTGTGTGTGTGTGTGTGTGTGTGTGAACAGCAGACATGTTTTCAGGCGGGAAGGGGGAAGACATTTGGGGCTTGCTCTTTTGTGGCCCCGGTCACACAGGCCGGATATCGCGGGGGGGAGGCGTGGCTAATTTCCCCGGCGCAGTTTGATGCGCGATTACGCGATCAGACGTGCCGGCGGCACACCACGGGTCCTTCCCTCGGCGCTGGCGGGTAAATGAGGGACCAGAGGGGAATGCCGTGTGCCAGGCGCGATCACACCACGGGCGTCTGGAGGCAGCCCATGGCAAACGTTTACTAGTACCTTGGAGGTACTCGTTTTTTAAGGTGCATTGTCGGCGGTAAGCCATGGGTGCGCTCCACTTCCCAGATGTTGGGGTGTGATCGCGCCCGGATAATCCGCCCACCATCTGTGCCTCTCCCGCGGCAACTTTGCCGTGTGACCGGGGCCTGTCTTTGGTTTCAGCTGGGGATGTTTTAACCAGTCTCGTAAGCCACCTTGAACCCCAAGGGGAAAGGCAGAAGGTAGATGTTTTAGGAAGTAAATACATACGCTCAAGACTTCTTCACTGTAGCGGACTCAGTGCAAGAGAGGTCTCCAGCCCTTTTGAGCTTGTGGGCACCACTGGAATTCTGACATAGCCTGGTGGGCGCAGCCGCAAAATGGCTGCCGCCAGAGGCGGGGCCAGCTGCAAAATGGCTGCCGCTAGAGGCGGGGCCAGCCGCAAAATGGCTGCCGCAGCTTACTTTCAGTCACACAATGAAGATCCTTGAGGTGTGGCCGCAGCTGTTGCCAAAGCGACTTCTAAATAAAAATCCACCCAGCCAATCAGATCTCCAGTGGGCTCTCAGAAGTCTTGCTGGGCAAAGCCCCACCTGGCCTTGCCCACTTTCTAAAAGCATTTGGTGGGCTCCAAGAAAGGTGCCGGTGGGCAGCACGTTGGGGACCCCTGCTGTACAATATCATCTCCCAAACAGAGGTCTGCTGGAGCGGGTGAGAGAGTGAACCATGCAAAATACTTTCTGTGCTCCCTGAACCCGTAGCCAATATTGTCTTTGTGTCTTTTTTTCCATGGTGAGGACCAGGCATTTTTACAGTAAGTTATAGAGATGTTGCCACGTTGTCGTGGCATTTGCCAACGGTAGTCACCCCCACCCCCGCATCTATTTCTTGTCTTTTAGGACATCAAAGGCCAATACTGGACTGATGATGATTCTGATGGAGACAATGAGTCGGAAGAATTCCTGTACGGAGTACAGGTGAGGGGCTTGGTATCCCGGGAGGGCAAAAATAGTTTGGGATTTTCTTGCCCAGTCGTGGCAGGATTGTGTGAAATTCCCTGTGGAGTTCTGGGGCAAGCAACAGGGGTTTGTCGCTTAGGCGCGTGCAGTCAGATCTCAGACGGAATGCACTTCATTTGCAAATATCCTTATGCACAGTCCAAATTTAAAATTTAGTGGCATCTGGAAGTAATCGGGAACGGTCTTTAATCCTTGACATTCTAATATTTCACCGAGGCTGTTTCAGTCCAATGAAGGGAGCAGGAGAGGGTGAAGCAGTAGGTGATGTGAGTGAGAGGGACGTTGACCAACCAGCAGAATGTATCAATGTTGCAACTAGAGAGGACCGAACTAATATGTTCCTGTGCTCTTCAGCCATTGCACTGTCAAGGAGGGCTTTTGGGGTCTCAGAGAAGCAGGATTAGTGCTGCCGTTTCCCTACCCATGAATAATACTTTCTCGCGGAGAGATTGTGCATTTAAAGGCTTGCGTTGCATTTGCAACTGCTACTGGAGCGGCGTCGGAGGGGGGCGCCTGGGCAGCTTTATTCTGCTGAAGTCAGCCTGAGCCCCCTCAGTACGTAATTCATTGAGGGTTCTGCTTCCCTGCTGCAGTTTCTGTGTGCATGTTTCCGCAGGGGACCTGTGCGGCGGACCTGTATCGCCACCCACAGTTGGACGCAGACATCGAGGCGGTGAAGGAGCTGTACAGCGAGAATTCCGTGTCAGTCCGGTGAGTACCGGGGGTCTAAACTTGGGATCACTTGGGTGGGCGGCGCCGGTTTGGTGTCCTGTCCCGTATGTTCTTGTGAGTGATCTTGGTTTTTCTTATGGAGCCTGTCTTGAAGGGTCAAGTGGCACATGGTGTTGGGGTTGGCTGCAGGGAGCCGAGTGTGGATCATGGCTTGCCGCAGTTCTGGGGAAAGTTTATAGCTTAATCTCCATGCCATTGCCTCCTTTTAAAATGTCCCCCTCTCAGCTGCTTTCAGCATACTATGGGGGGGGGCACATGAAGGTACCTGTATCATATCCAGGGTTTTTTTTTCCAATCAGGGTTTTATAGTACTCTTGGTGGGAGAGGAAAAGACTACTTTACATGGAGAGCGATTAAAATGTGGAATCTGCTGCCGGTGGAGGTAGCAATGGCCACAGGAATAAATACCTTTGAAGGGGGATTAAAAAGATCCATGGAGGATAAGTCTATCGATGGCTATGAGCCACGGGGAATGAGGGGAGCCTCCACATTTGGAGGCACTGATCCCAGAGTTAGGAAGCAACATCAAGGGAAGGCTTCAGCCTCTGTGCCCTATTGTTGGCCCTCCAGAGGAACTGGTTGGCCACTGTGTGAGACAGGATGCTGGACTAGATGGACTACTGGTCTGATCCAGCAGGGTTCTTCTGGTGTTCTTAGGAAGGCCTTGGCCATTATGCCCTGTTGCTGGCCCTCCAGAGGAACTGGCTGGCCACTGAGTGTGACAGGATGCTGGACTAGATGGACCACTGGTCTGACCTAGCAGGGCTCTTCTAATGTTCTTATGAGATTTCACTTGGAGGGGGAATGGCACAGGGGAGATACAGCCCACCTCCCCCTTCCTGGGGTGGGCAGCCCAGTCCCCTTTTGGAGCCAGTGGCTTCGGAGTGCCAAATCACACTCTGGGAACTCTCGTTGTGGAATCCTGGCATCCCGTATCAGTTAACGCTGAAAAGTGTAATATCCCTGTCTTGAATATTTTCAACGTGTGAGTCTAAAGAAGGACATTGGAAACGTACGTGTTTCCGGAATAGCCCGTCAAATCACTGCTGGGATCAGAGCACTTGAGAAGACTTGGTGTCTCCTTGGTTTCAAACGGGAGAAGAGTCCTTCCTTCCCCGTCTAAATGCAGTTGCTTCGAAACAGCAGTGTGGTCTTTTTTCAGGGGCGTTGCTCCAGCTCCTGCCAAGAGCCTTTTGCAGATTGCATTGCTGAGCTTCAGCTGGCCTGGGGCAAATTCCCTTTCCCCCCGTCTTCTGAAGCGGAATCGCCAATTAGCAAGAGCAGCCGCAGCGGGAAGGCTGCACCCGGAGGGAGAAGCCAGAGGTGGTTTGGAGCTGGCGCACTGAAACTGGGACCTCACGGGCCACGTGCACATCCCCCTCAGAGCTGAGGCGGCCACCCCAAATGGATATCTCGGGGGTTCTCTTTGCACAGAAGGGGCTGTGGGAACTCCATGAAACTGCTGAGCAGTCAGGTTAGAACGGATAAAAGGAAGTCCTTCTTCACCCAAAGAGTGATTAACACGTGGAATTCACTGCCACAGGAGGTGGTGGCGGCTACAAGCATGGACAGCTTCAAGAGGGAATTGGATAAATATATGGAGCAGAGGTCCATCAGTGGCTATTAGCCACTAGGTAAAGATAGGAACTCACAGGTTGGGGCAGGTGATGCACTGTATTCTTGGTGCTGGGGGGGGGGGCAACAGTGGGAGGGCTTCTAGTGTCCTGGCCCCACTGCTGGACCTCCTGATGGCACCGGGTATTTTTGGCCACTGTGTGACAGAGTGTTGGACTGGATGGGCCATTGGCCTGATCCAACATTGGCTTCTCTCGTGTTTTTATGCGTGTGGCATTAAGCTGTGCGGAAACCGTGGGGGGAAAGTGTTCATTTAAAAGAAAAAGAAAAAAAAACCAGGTCTAATGTGGGTCACAGCTGGGGGATGGCTCTTGGTGAGCCAACAGTGCTTTACCCTGCAAACTCAATTTTGGAAAGACTTTGGATGTGCGAGAAGGCATCCCAAGGGGTTTGCAAAGAGAGGCAGGAGGCGTGCCCCTTCCCCTCAGGTTCTTCCAAAAGGCAGCAGGAAAGTGATCGCTCGGTAAGGGCTCAGGATCCAGCAGGTGAAGCTGCGTGGCCCACCTGAAGGTCCCGATCTCTGGTTTGAAGACCACGAGGGAAGAAGGTTTCACATGACGGAGCCACAATTCCCTACACCAGGAATACAGAGAGAGTGCACGGGATCGGCACAGGCAACATAAAGCTTGGAGAAGTCAGACACATGCATCTAGCTCCCACAGCCAAGGGAGGACAGATCCAAGTCCCAGGCTGACTGAAGGTGTGCATACAACAGTCCCTCAGTGGAATGTTTCTGTCTCTCTGAGCAGGAAATGGGTCAGAATGGTATGCATCTGCGGAGTTGTCTGCTCATTCCTATTTTAAGGGGGACAGCTAAATCAAAGTTGCAGTAATGAGAGGCATTTCAGTACGAGTTCGTCTCTGTATCTGGTAATAAGAAGCTGGACCTGTTCTGTGGCGAGTTGTGTTCGCTATATTCGGTAGGGTTATGCTTTTCTGGAATAAGGGCATATGGTAGCCTTGCTGGAAAACTCTTCCTCCAGCTCTCGTTCTTCTCATTCTTTCTCTTGCTGGTCTTTTGCTAATCCTTTCTCCTTTCCTCCACAGAGAATATGGGACCATTGACGACGTGGATATTGACCTGCATATCAATATCGGCTTTCTAGATGTGAGTAACAGACACATGGTAGCATGTGAAGGGGTGAGTTGCTGTGTATATGCTTGTACTCAGTCCTTCCAAGAATTTGTAGGCCAGACATTTGAGAGCCTCCCTCACTGGGAATTCTCAAACTTCCTTAGCAGTTTTCAGTAATGGGGCAGTAATGTTACTTTTCTGGGGCTGTAGCTCAGTAATTGATCATCTGCTTGGCATGGAGAAGCTCCCGGGTTCAGATCCTGACATCTCCAGTTACAGGGATCAGATAGTAGGATTGATTGATTGATTAATTAGCTTTTTATTCGTCACTCACCTGAAGGTCTCGTGGCGACTCACAACATGGAAACTAATGAGGTTAGCAACAACATGAAAAGAGATAATAAATATCAACGATGAACATTAAAATATTAAAACGTGTGGTTATCACCGTACCACTATTTAAACAGCCCAAACATGCGGTTACCCTCCAAAGGCCAACCTAAACAACTCAGCTTTGCACGCCCTGCGACACGAAGCAAATTTGACAGGGCATGGGTGTCGTCTGAGATTTCATTCCACAGGGGTAGGGGCCACAGCTGAGAAGGCCCTTCCCCTGAGGACAGGGAAAACCTTGAGCTGAGCCCCTGGCTTAGTGGTAGAGTATCTGGTTACCATGCACAAGGTCCAAGGTTCAATCCCTGGCACCTCCCGTTACAGGGATCTGGTGGTAAGTGGTGGGAAAGACCTTGACCTGAAATCCTGGTTCAGTGACAGAGCATCTGCTTTGCATGGTGAAGGTCCCAGGTTCGATCCCTGGCATCTCCAGTGACAAGGATCAGGTAGTAAATGATGGGAGAGACCTGAACGCAGGACCCTTGAGAAAAAGGTCATAAGACTTCTGTCTTCATCCTGGATAGGAGGATGCTCTGCTGTTATGAGTGAAGGGTGTGGGAAGAAAGAACAATAAAATGAATGCCATGAAACTGAAAATGCAAAAACTATCAGTTGATCTAAAGCCTGGATATCTGTATATTTCTGTGTAGTTTATCTAATTCTCACATTTTTAACACACACACACACACACACACACACACACCTTCTACCAAGGAACTCAGGGCAGAATCACAGTTCTCTCCTCCATTTTATCCTCACAAGAACCCTGTAAGTTGGGAGAGGCTGAGACAGAAAGAGTGAATGGCCCAAGACCACCCAGTGGTTAAGTGGGAATTTAAACTTGGTCCTAGCTCAGTATGCTCACCACTGTCTTAACCTGACTGCATATAATAGAACGTGTATGGCTCAAAGTCTAAGAAACGAGAGTACCATGCAAATAAAGATGCTTTTGGGTCTCAGGCACAAGGATAATATATGGGTCACCGTAATTCGGTCGTGATGGCACTTTCTGCCACCAATATAGATGAGGGATGACATTTCAGCACCACGGACAGCTCATGTTATTCCATGAATGTCCTCCTTATGAGGGTAGGAGGGATTTGGATCTTGCTATTTTACCTTTGGTTTTTAGTTAGGGGACGTTTTAATCATTATTGTAAGCCATGGTGAACCAAGAGGAAAGGTGGGGTATAAATGTCCTGGTAAATAAATAAAGTCCCTTGATACTCAAGATCCTTTGATAATCGATATGATTCTGTTGAATGTCCTTATGTAGAGACTGATTCTGTTGGAGCTTCCAAACTGTGGAGTCTAATCCCCAAAGAAGAGCTTCATTCTTACTGTCTCTCCAAAGGCAGACTAAGATTTTGCTTTTCTTTCTCAGTGATTTCTTTGGCTGTTGATTTAGAGGTTCTTTGCTCTACCAGGATTATCAAGTTGGCTTTTCAGCTGTCATTTTAACTCCCAGCTTTGCAAATACTTAGGTGGTCATAAATGTTGTGCACTGCATTGAAGTCTACTGGAAACAATGCAGGAGACATTATAATATGTACAACCAACAGGGGAATAAAACTGGATTATATACATTAGACAGCCAGTCACTAAAAACAGTGTAATAGATACAATACAACAATAAAATACATACAACAAACAATTCTATTAAAAAATCTGGATTGCAAAATTGGAGAATACAATTTAGAAAACTGTATAATACATACAATAAAGTAGGATTCCAAAACTGAGGTACAATCCTTTATTATTATTATTAATAATAATAATTTCTCAATTTTTAACGCTTCCAACATTCAACATTTCAGTGTTTTACAACAATACAACATATCTGATATTTGACCATTGTTATTTAGCTCAACTATCACAGTATTATTTAAACCTTTACATAATTAAATATCACAATGTCTACCAACAGAAATCAAAAATATATCATATCATGGTACAGGGGATTATTAGGTAAAATATCGTTTTCTATCAGGTGACTTATTACTGGATACCAAACTGCTACTATTTTTTCCCTGTAATTAACTGGAGGTGAATTAGGTATTTTAAAAGTTATTTTACTTAAAATAAAATGATCCCATATTCTGAAGAACAGTTTAACAAAACAATGAGGAGAGGCTGAAGGAGCGGGTTGTGTTTACCTTGGAGAGGAGATGACTGAGAGGTGATATGATCACCATCTTCAAGTGTTCGAAGGGATGTCATATAGAGGACGGGGCAGAGTTGTTTTCTGTTGCCCCAGAAAGTCAGACCAGAACCAGTGGATTGAAATTAAATCAAACGAGTTTTTGGCTAAACTTTAGGAATAACCTCCTGACCATTAGAGTGGTTCCTCAGTGGAACAGGCTTCCTCTGGAGGTGGTGGGCTCTCCTCCTTTGGAGGTTTTTAAGCAGAGGCTAGATGGCCCTCTGACAGCAATGCTGATTCTTTGGACTCAGGCAGATCAAGAGAGGGAGGGCAGGGAGGGATGAGCCAGCGCTCAGCTCTTGTGTGCCGTTCTTACATGCCCAGGATAATGCTGATCACCACTTTGGGGTCAGGAAGTAATTTTCCTCCATGCCTGATTGGCCCAGGGATCCTGGAGGTTTTTTGCCTTTCTCTGGGCATGGAGCAGGGGTCAGTGGAGGGTGAGGAAGTTGTTGTGAATTTTCTGTGTTATGCCGGGGGTTGGACTAGATGACCCTTGAGGTCTCTTCCTGCTCTATGTTCTGTGTTATTTTATTTACTGTATTTTTAGTCCGCGTTTCTTGCTGAGACTCAAAGCAGTGTAAGTCGATATGATCATGAGACATCAAATAAGCAGCATACTAGAAATAGGATTACAGAACACAGAAATCTGAACAAGCATAGCATATAAAACATGATCCAGAGTGCAGATGGCACATTAGCTATGACCAGATACTTCCCACTGGCAACATCAGGGATTGGACCTGCAGCCTTCTACATGCAAAGCAGATGCTCTGCCCATAAGCCACAGCTCCTCCCAGCCAGAGCGGCATTATGAGCTTGTTGTTACAAGTACAAATTACTTTATGTAGAAATACGTACAGTGAACAATACAATGGAGACTGCCTAGAGTTGGTAACAGCCCTGTAGCTAGAAAATTCTTGGTGCGGGGCACGTTGGGGGGGGGAGAACAGAAGTGGCAGGGAGGCTTTCCTTTCCCTCCCCAGGCCCCCCCCCCCGGCCCCCCCCCCCCCCAGTGGTGGGGAAGCTGGGGAAGGAAAGGGAAGCCTCCCTACCACTTCTGGTCAGTTTCACTGAAGAGAGTGAAACTGACCAGAAGCAGCAGGGCAAGGTGGGGAGGCCACGGAGGGGCAGGGGTAAGGTGTGTGGCACACTGGGGTGGGTGGGAGTCTGCATCCTCCCGGGGTGGGGCTCTGCCCCCAAATGCCCCACCATGGCTTTGGGCCTGATTGGTAAGGCCCATATCTTGCTCAAGATCCAGTGGCTAGATGTTGCACTACCATAATCTTTTGCTTCTTGGATTTTCCTGCCTGCAAAGGAGAATCCAGGAGACGAATGATTTCAGCAGTGCACTAAACCAATGACATTTAGCTCCGGCCTGAGTGCTTTTTTCATTCCTGGTCCTCGTTCCTCATCACCCCACGCTTGTCATCCATCATACAACCACGGTGACGATCCATTTCTCTTTGCAGGAGGAGGTGGCGACAGCCTGGAAGGTCCTTCGGACCGAGCCCATTGTCCTCCGGCTGCGGTTCTCCCTTTCCCAGTACCTGGATGGCCCCGGTGAGTAGCCTCATTGCTGGGCTGTAGAAACTTCCTGGCCTAGTAGCCAACTGTAAGGGAAAGATCATCTCCTCCTCCTTGTCAATTATTTTGTGCGAAGTGCCTAAGGAGTAGGCAAGGTACCAAAAGTATATTCGAAACAGAGAATCCCTGATAATAGATTTTCCTTCAAACTTTGGTATATTAAAAGTTATAGCTGGTATGTAGCACTGATGAAATATGTAATACAGGATATGTGTTAATGATGAAACTATTGTAGAAAATGTCTTAAAATATTTAATGAAGGGGATGTTGGGGAGAAGTATTTCTTTACTTCCTTATTTAATACATTCTAGAAGTATAATAACCTTCGATAAATATGAATTGTTTCATAATCCCATAACACCAGTTTGGTGTAGTGGTTAAGTGCGCGGACTCTAATCTGGGAGAACCGGGTTTGATTCCCCACTCCTCCACTTGCACCTGCTGGAAGACCTTGGGCAAGCCATAGCTCTGGCACAGCTGTTCTTGAAAAAGAGCAGTTTCTGTCAGAGCTCTCTCAGCCCCACTTACATCACAGGGTGTCTGTTGTAGGGAAGGGAAGGGAAAGGAGTTTGTAAACTGCTCTGAGACACCTTTGGGTAGTGAAGGGCGGGGTATAAATCCAATCTCTTCTTCTTCTTCTATAACCGCTTCCTTTCTGTCTGTACCCCTTTTATTTTACTATTTTGTTCTTAAAATAAGAATATGTTATAAAAGAAAAGAATCAGAGAATCCCTGCTCCCTCAGGCTGACAGCCTTGTTTTGCTGGGATACTTATACCCTGCTTTTCTCACCAGTTGAGCACCCAAAGCATCTTATACCATTGTTCTCCCTTCTCTCATTTTGCCCTCACTGCAACCCTATGAGATAGGTTAAGCTGAGTAGAGAGACTGGCCCAAGGTCACCCAACGAGCTTACACAGCAGAGTGGGAATTCGAACCTGCATCTCCCAGCGGCTGGCACTAAACCTGACACCATGCGGTCTTTCAGTCTAAAATGAATGAGAAGGAAATGAGCTAGGGATGCCCTGACCTGGATTGCCCAGGCTAGCCCGATCCCATCAGATCTCGGACACTAAGCAGGGTTGGCCCTGGCTAGTATTTGGAAGGGCGGCCTCCAAGGAATACCATGACGCAGAGGCAGGTGATGGCAAACCACCTTTGAAATGTCTCTTGCCTTAAAAACAAAAGTCTGGGAGTTCCGGTGACTGCGAGACTGCGCAGTCAGACCGAAAAGAGCCTCCGCATCTGTGCTCCAAATAACGCTAAAAAAAGATCAACTAAGGACTCTTAAGATAAGAACTGCTTGTCGGAAGGAATGGGGAGGCCAAAAGGAGGGAAAGCAGCCAAGAAAAATATCAGAGTCTCAACAAACCGAGAGAAACATGCTAACTTCGGATGAAGACTCTCCTCCCCCACTAGAAGCTGAGTCAGACGGTGAAGCTGCTTGCCGACAGACTAAAAGGAAGCGTGAGGACTCTATAACCAAAAAAGACATACAGACTATGTTTGTTGAAATGAAAAAAGAGTTCAAAGACAGCATTACTCCAATCCACCAAAAGCTTGATGCTATGAACTTGAGCCTTACAGACTTGAGGGAGAGAACAGAACAGGCATTGAAGCAGACTGCTCAAAATTCGAAGGAAATAGAGAATTTAAAGACTTTTGAGACTTGGAGCAAGTCCAAAATAATATTATTGGAGACAAAGGCCCGCGAAAAAAAAATCAAGCTTAGGGGAATTTCCCCAAACTTTGCCTTACAGAAAGATCTCGCGGGCTCTTTAAATGAATGGCTCCAAGAATTACTGCAGCTGCCGGCTCCACCAATTTGTCAAGCCTATCGACTGAAGACACCCCAATCAGGCTCCCCCACTCTCATCCCGGACATAATGGCTGAACTGACAGACATCAAAGTAAAGAAAACTATTTTAGAAGCTGCAAGGATGAATAATGGACTTAAACTGCAAGACACCCAGATTCAAGTGTATCAGGACCTCCCACCAGAGATTTTAACAGCACGTCGTACCTTGAAACCTATTACACAACGTCTGGCAGAAAAACACATCAGGTACCGTTGGCTTCCACTAGGACATTTATATATAAATCACAAGAACAGAACATTTACTGTCTATGATGTCAAGTCAGGTGAAGAAATGCTAAGAGTTTTAGAAGATGTGTCTACATAAGAAACTCCAATAGGGATGGACTCTAAGTTTTGGATACAAAAACTCTAAAGAGCCTCTGAAAAGGGAAAAAACATCTGTTGGAACCCTCAAGAGAGAGAGGAAAAAAGGTTTAATTTTCAGATAATATGCCTTAATATTATTAGTTTTTAAATATATAGATAGCAAGGTATAATAGGAGCACAGCGGGTAAGGCACTCGGCAGGAACTTCCCTATTACCTCCCATAGGGCGGGGTCCTAGGGAATGACCCCCTTTGGAATTTTCCAAAGACCCACAGGGAGGTGGCAACCTCCAAGGACTCCACCAAGAAGGTTAAAAATTTTGTGGCCGTTGTTTTAGTTTTTCACTAAGAGTAATTAAAAGGCATAAAATAATATAGTTAAGATACATGAGAAACAGCTTGGGATAAATTTAAAAAATCTCTTTATTAATTATGTATTATTTGGGCATGAGTTCAAGGAGAAGGAATAAAATAGTTTCTTAAGCTACCACTGGTAATGACGAAGGAAATTCTTTTTGTACAAAATATTAAAAAAAAAAAAAAAAAAAGTCTAGCTTGCCACCTAGTGGTGCATAACGCTAAATGAGCAGAACTTCTGATCAGCCCGCAATTGACACTATGGTTTGATAACACTACGTGAATTAATACCAGAAATGTATAAGAGTTAAGAAATATCCATTTGGAAAGTTTTTGTGACCATATGAAGGCATGTCTGTATGAGGTTTGATGTGTGAAGAAGTCGTCACGAAACGGAACATCAACTCCAGGGAATTTCGTCCATCTTATTGATTCATCTGTATAAAATAATGTTATTAGTGAATATGTGATTTGTAATTTTGTATCCATTCAGATATTATATTAAGCTTTGATTGCACAGATTGCAGTAATTCTTTTTCTATTTCTTCTTATATTACACACATGGCCATGTGATAATTAATTAGGGCTGGTTGTGGAAAGGGATGCCTTTGTGTATAGGGAGAAAGCAAGAAGTACCTCGAAGTAACCAAAGCATCCCTCAGAATTAAAGTTAGACTGCAGACGATTCTCATTTGTTCTCCTGTGTCTTGTGTTTCTTTGACCCCTTTCCCAGGGAGTGTGAACTGTGTGACTAAAGAGGGACAGCATGTCCCCCCCCCCATATGTGTTTAGATATCTTAATGGATTTCTTTGGTCTCTTTCTCCAGAACCGTCCATCGAAGTTTTCCAGCCGTCCAACAAGGAAGGGTTTGGACTGGGCCTACAGCTGAAGAAGTACGTGGGGTGGAATGGGGGAAAATCACAAATTTTAGCTGTGTTCAAAGTAGGGGTCCAAATTATTACCAACAACTGTAGTAGAAACTCTTTTTCTTTATTGTTAGATCGAGATCAAGGAAAGCATCTCTTCCTAAGAATGTTTAAAATGCTGACACTGTGACGTTGTTTGGTACTTATAGCAAGTCTTACATCACAAGAAGGCAGTAACATATAACCAATCAATGCATGCGTGCTCAGCACTGCACTAACTAGTCTAAACCAATAGGAAAGCTATCTACGCTTCCATCTTCACATACTTTAAAGAATACCGCTACCTTTCTATGGTCTGCTACAAGCACAACATAAATTGCTGGCTAGTTTGGTGTAGTGGTTAAGTGCGCGGACTCTAATCTGGGAGAACCGGGTTTGATTCCCCACTCCTCCACTTGCACCTGGCTGGATGACCTTGGGCAAGCTGTCCTTGAAAAAGAGCAGTTTCTGTCAGAGCTCTCTCAGCCCCACCTACCTCACAGGGTGTCTGTTGTGGGGAGGGGAAGGGAAAGGAGTTTGTAAGCCGCTCTGAGACTCCTTTGGGTAGTGAAGGGCGGGGTATAAATCCAATCTCTTCTTCTTCTTTTACCTCACAGGGTGTCTGTTGTGGGGAGGGGAAGGGAAAGGAGTTTGTAAGCCGCTCTGAGACACCTTTGGGTAGTGAAGGGCAGGGTATAAATCCAATCTCTTCTTCTTCTTCTACTATACTTAAAAAAAAGGTTATTTTGGGTTAATTTGCCTTATGAGTCGAGGAATGCAGACTTTTGGAGACTTCAGCTAAAAGCACAGATAACGGGGCTGGATCGTCACTGGGTGAAACGTTCCCCTCAGTTCTTTACTTGGCCTACGCCGACATGGCTACCCTATGGCTCATTCATCTGTCCCCCTTTTCCCCTTCAGGGTCTTCCCCCCCCCATGCAATGAAGAACAACAAGGACCTCAATAGACAGGGAAGATCTTAACACTTTTCCAGGGAAAGGAAGGGGCCCTTGCAGTTTGTGTAACTGAATGCAAATTTAAAACCACATTCCTTTGCAAGGAGGCTCTTTTTGGGTATTTTTTTATTTTTGTGTGTGCGTGTGTGTGCCTGGCGGTCATGGCGACCTCTGGCGACTCCTACTGGGGCATGGAGGATGTTCAGAGAAGTGGTGTGATAGCCTGCCTCCGCCTCCCGGCCCTGGTATTCCTTGGAGGTCTCCCATCCAAATATTTGCCAGGGTCGGCCCTGCTTAGCTTCCGAGATCTGATGAGATCAGGCTAGCCTGGGCTATCCGGGTCAGGATAAGGAGGCATTTTTTAAAAACAGAAGCAAACTCTGGTCAGGTACCCCATGTAGAGAGATACCAGTTCTAACCTTGTGAGTTTGAGCTCACTCAGCTCTCAGTTCTGCCCTTTTGCATACTTTTGGAAACCACTGAAGGGGGAAAGGCGGCCTACTGGCCATGATTCCCAGTGGGCGGAGAGAATCTTGTCTCTGTTCCTTGGTGTCTCTGTGGTGAAAATTTGATATACTTTGCATTGGAAGTCAGAGCTGAAAGCTTGCTTGATTTTCCATTTTACTGCCAGCTAGGACAGCGGTGCATGGCCCTAGTCCAGAGGTCCCCAACTTGGTCCCTGTGGGCGCCACGGCATCTACCAACACTTTTTCTGGCACCCAGTGAGTGTTTTTTAGGAGGTGGGTGGGGCCAAGGTAGGGCTTTTGCCCTGCAGGGCTTCCGATCGGCCATTGGAGAGCTGATTGGCTGTGCAGATTTTTTAAAAACTCGGCGGCGGCGGCAGCCGCCATCACAGAAGTTAAGCCACCATCGACACTGTGCTGCTGAAGTTAAGCCGTAGCAATCATTTTATTTATTTATTTATTTATTTATTTATTTATGCGATTTCTACCCCGCCCTCCCTGCACGGGCTCAGGGCGGCCTACAACAATGGCACCAGTTGCCAATAAAACAACATACAACAGTACAGTACTTAATAAAAATATAAAATCCTTCAACTGCTACGTTCCAGCTCTCTGTCGTCCTGCGTCACTCGATGGAAATGAGCAGATGCTAAAAACCGAGGGCTGGACTCGTTGATGGTAATAGTGGAGGGGAGGCTCCTAGTTGAAAGCCTGGCGGAAGAGCTCCGTCTTGCAGGCCCTGCGGAACTGCAAAAGGTCCTGCAGGGCCCTGATCTCTTCCAGAAGCTTATTCCACCAGTGAGGAGTCGCCACCGAAAAAGCCCTGGCCCTTGTCGCGGCGAGCCTGGCCTCCTTGGGGCCAGGGAAGGTCAGCCGGTTCTGTAACCCCAATCTCAGTGCTCTCTGGGGTGTATGGTGGGGAAAGGCAGTCCCGCAGGTACGTCGGGTGGCTCCGCCTCCTGCGGCAGTCATTTTATGACCGATGTTTTGTTGCTGCACCCACCATTCCAGATGTGTGCAGTGGCTCCAAAAGGTTGGGACCCCTGCCCTGGTCTTTTTCTCCGTTGATTAAAAGTGGAGCTCTTTCCTCTCAGGTGGTCCGCCCCTTCCGTCCTGTTGCTTTTCTTTTCCCTTCGGTTGTATCGTCTCCCGTGCCTTCGGTTCCCTCTCTGAAGTGTCCTTTCTCTCCTTCCTTCCCTTCTGTCCTCATGTCTTCCTTCCGGGCTTATTCGTTTGAATCTTAAGAAACTTTATTGACACAAAAATAGGAATACAACGCAAGAAAAAGTCCTTGAACTTAGTTGTATAGCAAACGCTCCTACTAACCAGGGCTCTAGTCCAAGGGATAATAGGGCCAGAAGGGGCAAGCGAAAGAAGGCTGGTCTAAAGAGCTGTAGTCCTCATAATGATTTCACGAGTGTTAAATCCATTGCTGCAATCGAGACCATTCCGGTGGGATGAATTGTTGATGAGATTAAAAAAAATCACGTAGTGGGGACCCCTTTTCATCAAAATTGGTCTTGCTAGGGACTAATAGGTAAAGGTCAAGGTCCCCTTGCTCGAAAGCCAGTCGAATCCGACTCTAGGGTTGCGGTGCTCATCTCCGTTTCAAAGCCGAAGAGCCAGCGCTGTCTGGCGACGTTTCCGTGGTCATGTGGCCGGCATGACTAAACACCAAGGCGCACGGAACGCTGTTACCTTCCCACCGAAGTGGTACCTATTTATCTACTTGCAATTTCTTGCTTTTGAACTGCTAGGTTGGCAGGAGTTGGAACTAGAAATGGGAGCTCACTCCATCATGCGGCACCTGGGTCTTGAACTGCTGAACTACTGACCTTCCACAGCCTGCAGCGTCTTAACCACTTGAGCCACCGCAGCTCCGTTGCGTTCTATTAATTTTATCGGCGATGTGTTCCGTAATATATTGGTCCCATAATTTTCGGAACCAAGCATCCAAAGCTGGTGCAGATCGGTTTTTCCAAAGGGAAGCTATTGTTGTCCTCGCAGAGACTATCAAAGTATCTATTACATCTTTATGCACCGGAGAGGGACGGTCATGTGGCCAATAATTAAGAAACAAAACTTATGGTGGAAGAGGAATCTCCACACCTGTTATTAATTTTATATGATTTCCTTTCTGTTGATGTTGCCAAATCTCTTGGGGTGGGGGACCTCGGAATGGGTGAGAGCTCTGCCACGTGGGCCAAACCCAGTCTGCCAACCGCCTTCTGCTTTCCCCCTAGGATCCTGGGCATGTTCACATCCCAGCAATGGAAACACCTCAGCAACGATTTCCTCAAGACCCAGCAGGAGAAGCGGCACAGCTGGTTCAAGGCCAGCGGCACCATCAAGAAGTTCCGGGCTGGCCTCAGTATCTTCTCGCCCATCCCCAAGTACGGCTGCTCTCGTCCCGCTGGGTGGTTTCTCTCTCTCTCTCTCTCTCTCTCTCTCTCTCTCTCTCTTTTTGCCCCTCCCCTTGTCTGCTGGCGGGCAGCGGAATCACCTGGTAAGGCCGTCTTGCAAGTTCCACCGCAGGGGCTTCCGGCACCAGTCCTGTGTCACTGAAAAGTGTACGCCATTTCCTCTTAAGCCCAGCAGGTTGGGATGCCAACATGCCTGCTGATCTCCTGGAATTACAACCAATCTCCAGACTACGGAGATCAGTTCTGCTGGAGAAAATGGCTGTTCTGGAGGGTGGACCCCATAGCATTAGACAGAGATTCATGGAGGATAGGTAGGGCTATCAGTGGCTGCTCGCCATGGTGACTAAAGGGAGCCTCCACATTCTGAGGCAGTCAACCTCTGAATCCTAGTGCCAGGAGGCAACATCAGGGGAAGGCCTCGGCCTCTATGCCCTCTTGTTGGCCCTCCAGAGGAACTGGTTGGCCGCTGTGTGTGAGAGACAGGATGCTGGACCAGATGGACCCTCACTGGTCTGATCCAGCAAGGCTCTTGTGTTTCCATGTGTGTAGGCCAGAAGGAAGCCCCGTCCTCACCGTGAGGCGAGAGACTAAATCGCTTTGTGTCTGCAGGTCTCCCAGCTTCCCCGTCATCCAGGACTCCATGCTGAAGGGCAAGCTCGGCGTGCCGGAGTTGCGGGTCAACCGTCTCGTGAACCGCTCCATTTCCTGCACCATGAAGAACCCCAAGGTGGAGGTGTTCGGCTACCCCCCCAGCACCCAGGCAGGTGTCGCCCCATTCAACATCCTGGTGGGTTTCCTCTTTAGCCTCGTCCCTTGGGGCCGGCTGTGGGTTTGTGCTCGGGGATGGCTCGGGCTTTTCCTTCCGGCAAGGAGAGTGGCACTCCTTGACAACCTGTGGGATCATGCGCTTTGCCTCTGGCTGTGTGCACTGCCCCTCACACTTGTGTTGGGAGAACCGTGTGTTCAAAGTCTATCCATATTTAAAAGCAACACTCCACGCAATCAGAAAGCTAGCCTCTCAGGGCTGGAACCCTCCTCCCTGATGTGCTAGATTTCTGCATGCAGGGGGAGTCTTCCTTACAAGGGTCTGTGGGAATGGTAGTTCATTAGTCTCCATCAGCAATGAGCACAGGTAGGGGAAGAAATGTCCGTTTCTCCCCCAGGGTGTGGGATCAAAGTGACCTCTTGGTTCTGCCAGAACATGCCAGCAATGCTTCTTCTTTCCATATGCGGATCCCTAATATGCGGGAAGATTAGATCCAGCTGTCCCGCCCCAGGGGATTCATAGTCGGGCCTTGTACTTCTTAAACAGTTCAGCTTCATCGCTACGGAAGATAGACTCGCACTGTTCATTTGGGTGCATCCCTGGGATCCAGGACATTCTCTTAGCTTCTCTACAAATAGACCATTGGGACTGGGGTGATACCGCAAGGAAGGCACTGGTTTGCTGCAAGGGCTCAGCTCATTCCTAGCCATCAGCTGCTTGGGAGATGACGGGCATCCCCGTTGGGGCCACCACCAACCAGGTCCTTACTTCGCCAGCAGCAATGCAGGCCCAGGAAGAGATGGGTGTAATCTGCTGGGGACGGGACAGAACCTTGAACTTGGCCCGTTTCAGTCCTCAGTCTGGATGACGCTTCCAAGATCTCGATCCTGCCAGCGTCCAGAGTAACCAGGTCAAGCTCGCCTACAGCACCAGGGCAGCACCTGTTTCATTTTACTTCCTTCCCCAAGCTTCTTCTCCACTTTATCCTCCCAACAACCATGCAAGGTAGGTTAGGCTGAGGGGGTCGACTGACCGAAGGTCGCCCAGCGAGCTTCCACGGCACATGGGGATTCGAACCTGGAGTCTCCCAGATGTCATGATACAGGATTACAACATTGTGCACGGGCTAGAGAAGGTAGAGAAAGAAATACGCGCATGGGATGGAGAAGATAGAGAAAGAAGTTCCTTTCTCACAATGCAAGAACTCGTGGGCACTCAACGAAATGAATGAGCAGTAGGCTTAGAACAGATAAAAGGAAGTGCTTCGGTGCCCAAAGAGTAATTAACATGTGGAATTCACCGCTGCAGGAAGTGGTGGCAGCTACAAGCATAGACAGCTTCAAGAGGGGATTGGAGAAACATATGGATCAGAAGTCCATCAGTGGCTGTTAGCCACAAGGTATAGATGGAACAATCTGTCTGGGGCAGTGAAGCTCTGTATTCTTGGTGTTAGGGGGGGCAACAGTGGGAGGGCTTCTGGAGTTTTGGCCCTGCTGGTGGATGTTCTGATGGTACCTGGTTTTTGGCCACTGTGTGACACAGAGTGCTGGACTGGATGGGCCATTGGCCTGATCCATCATGGCTTCTCTCATGTTCTTAAGACACTGTAACCACAACACCAAGCTGTCTCCAAGACCTATTTCTGACCACCGTTCCTTCCTCTCTCTGACCATATAAAAATGGAAATAATTTTAATAAAGGTCTTTAGCTTAGAGAGCTGTTTGCAAGCTTCTGTTTTCCCAGTCTCAATAGGAGGACCTAGCATTGGAATCTCGGTGGGTTTGGGACCAGTTTTCCAACAACTGTGTTGCATGGAATGCAGGTTACAAGCTCCCTCTAAACTGTGGAGTCTTGGGAGCAGAAATTCTACGTTGTGAGCTGCTGGCTTTAAAATTGTGAGCCGGTGATTTCGCTACTGCATAAATTAGTTTGCCCTAGAACCACCCTTCCTGAGCTAAGACTAAAATGTGCGAGCCAGAGGCTAAAAAACCGTAAGCTAGCTCACACTAACTCAGCTTAGAGGGAGCACTGGTTACATAACCTGTTATACTTCCCTACACAAAGTTGATGAACGGTTAAAGCAGAAGGCAGGGCTCTCGACTGCACATCTATGTGCATTACCTTCGTGTAGGAAATTGTAACAGCTGACGTAAAGCTTATCCACGACAATTCTTGATGTAGCCTGATATTCAGGCCCCATGTTTAAAATTTTTAAATCATAGTATTGTGTGCACCATATAATAAATATATTTCCTTGGATACAAATTTCATTTGCTGTCGCTTGACCCTTGAGGCGTTCTTGGGGGGAAAATACGTTCAAGGAGCGATGAACGAACAGGTACAAAGTAATGTGGCCGGGCTTTCCCTGTCGCTTTCTCTGCAGGTTGGCGGCCACTGCAAAAACATTCCGACCTTGGAATACGGCTTTCTGGTCCAGGTGAGCAATTGTCGTTCCAATTCTCAGTCCATCAATTCGGTTTTTTTATCCTGTCCTTCCTCTGAAGAGCTCAGGGCTATGCACATATTATTGTGAGGTAGGAGGGGGGCGGAGGAAAAGGGTGGGGACTTGAACCAAGTCTCCCGAATCCCAGTCGAACACTCTTAACATCACCCCTGCACTATGATGGCACTGAATCTGACCATAAAGGTAGTTCTTTCCATCTGCAGTGACTTCAGCTTAGCTGTAATCACACAGAGGGCTTGGAGGAGGGAGCGGAGTGACAGACACATGTGCTGTCCAATGAGTGTTCAGAGTTCCAAGCATACATTAGCTTGGTGTATTCTGTACAACACAGCAAGGGGGGAGGTCTGTTATTTTCCCCAACAATGGGAGGAAGGGAATGAATGAATGAATGTGAATGAATGAATGAATGAATGAATGAATGAATGA